>NC_052352.1:61285866-61295044 GCF_009727055.1 Benincasa hispida | reverse complement strand
AGCTACAAGTCCCTGAGTTCAACCTCGGATCACCGGAGAAACTTGCTTTCTCGTTATACTTGGCAAGAGCGCAAGAAAACTTGTGACAGGAACGTATGGTCATCGCATACATTTGTAATCGCATATTGCATAGTCCAACACATGACCACCGACGCATGAGAACTAACGCATAACTTAAGACATGTATCGCATAATTGCGTTCACCACCTTAATTTTAATCATCAGTAGGCACCGGGCACGTCGTCTCAATTGTGGCAATGGAAGGAATCCAGTTGACTTTACAAAAGAAATTTCTTATTTTACAAGATGTATTTGTAGTTATTGAGTTGAAAAAGAACTTAATTTTTGTAAAGTGATTGTTACAGTGTAAATATACTCTTGAATTTAATGTGAATAAAGTGTTTATTCATAAATATGGAGTTGAGAGTTGTACAGCAAAACTGAAAAGTAACTTGTATGTGCTAAGGCCATTAGCATTAAGTTCCCTCCATAACATAGAGAAGTTTAAAACTATCGTAACTCAAAATAAACGGCAACGAGTTTCTCCAAAAGAAAATGCCCAACTTTGGAACCTTCGATTAGGACAGATCAATCTCAATAGGATTGAGAGGTTGGTGAAGAATGGCTTTCTAAGTGAGTTAGAGGAAAATTCTTTACCGGTGTGCGAATCTTGCCTTGAGGGTAAGATGAATAAAAGACCTTTTACTCAAAAAGGTTATCGATCCAAAGAATCTCTAGATTTAGTGCATTATGACCTCTGTGCTCCTATGAATGTACGAGCCAGGGGAGGTTATGAATATTTTATCAGTTTTACCGATGATTACTCTAGGTATGGGTATGTTTATTTGATGCAACAGAAGTTTAAATCCTTTGAAAAGTTCAGAGAGTTCAAGGTTGAAGTTGAAAATGCATTGGATAGACGGATTAAGTCACTTCGATCGGATCGAGGTGGAGAGTTTTTGGATTTGCGATTCAAAGTTTATTTGATAGAACATGGAATTTCCCAACTCTCAGCGTCGGATACACCTCAGCAGAATGGTGTAGTGGAAAGGAGAAATAGAACTTTGTTGGACATGGTTTGGTCGATGATGAGTTATGCTTCCTTACCGGACTCGTTTTGGGGTTTTGTAGTGGAGACTGCAGTGTATATACTCAATTGTGTTCCTTCCAAGAGTGTTGTGAGAACACCTCTGGAGTTGTGGAACGGGCGTAAAGCTAGTTTACGTCACTTTCGCATATGAGGTTGCCCAACACATGTGCTTAAGGCTAATCCAAAGAAATTGGAACCATGGTCAAGGTTATGCCTCTTTGTAAGTTACCCTAAAGGTACACGAGAAGGTTACTTTTATGATCCGTCGGAAAACAGAGTGTTTGTTTCTACAAATGCTACTTTCCTAGAGAATGATCATATTAGGGAGCACAGCCCACGTAGTAAGGTCGTCTTACGTGAGTTTTCCAACGAAACTACTAAAACTTCAATAAGAGTTATTGAAGGGTCTGCTTCATCATCAAGAGTTGTTGATGATAGTTAATCTCGTAGGTCGGTTCCACCTCAAGAGTTGGGAAGGTTGTGAACCCACCTGTTCGCTATCTGGGTTTCACGGAAATCCTTACTATGGTAGTCGATGGCGACGTTGAGGATTCGTTGTCATATCAGAAGGCAATGGAGAATGTTGACTGGGATAAATGGGTGAAAGCCATGGATCTCGAGATGGAGTCGATGAACTTCAACTCAGTCTAGGATCTTATAGACCAGCCTGATTGGATAATACCTATAAGTTGAAAATGGATCTACGAGCAGAAACGGGGTGCCAATGAGAAGGTACAAACCTTCAAGGCTCGACTTTTGACAAACAGTTATACCGAGGTGGAAGGAGTCGACTATGAGGAGACTTTCTCGCCTATTGCCATGTTAAAGTCGATACAAATCCTCCTGTCTATTGTCGCTTATTATGATTATGAGATTTGGAAAATAGACGTCAAGACGGCCTTTCTGAATGATCTTGAGGGACCATTATATGTCACGCAATAAGGGGATTCATTGCCAAGGTCAAGAGCAAAAAGTTTGCAAACTGAATCGGTCCATTATAGGCTGAAAATAGGCTTTCAATCTTTGGAATATTCGGTTTGATACTACGATCAAATCGTACAGCTTTGACCAAAACGTTGATAACCTTGTGTCTATAAGAAGATCGTCAACATTCAGTAGTTTCCTAGTGTTGTATGTAGACGATTAGGACTACTGACTGCAGTTAAGAACTGGCTAGTGACCCAATTCCAAATGAAAGATTTGGGAGAGGCTCAGTTTATTCTGGGTATACAGATCTTTCAAGATCGTAAGAACAAAGTGCTAGCGTTGTCTCAGGCACCGTACATTGACAAGATGTTGCTCAAGTATTCGATGCAGAACTTCAAAAGGGGCCTACTGCTGTTCAGGCATGGAGTTACACTGTCTAAGGAAATGTGTCCTAAGACGCCTCAAGAGGTTGAGAAGATGAGACAGGTCCCATTTTCATCTTCCGTTGGCAGTTTGATGTATGCGATGCTTTATACTATACCAGACATCTGCTATGTTGTGGGAATATTCAGTAGGTATCAGTCTAACCTAGGCCAGGGTCACTGGACCGCAGTTAAGAACATCCTCAAGTATCTTCGTAGAATGAGGGACTACATGCTCGTGTATGGAACTAGGGATTTGATCCTTAGTGAATACACATATTTTGACTTTCAGACTGATAGGGACTCTAGGAAGTCCACTTTAGGGTCAATTTTTACTCTTAACAAAGGAGTAGTAGTGTGGCGAAGCATTAAGCAGGGGTGCATCGCCGACTCCACCATGGAAGCCGAGTACGTAACAGCTTGTGAAGCTACTAAGGAGGTCATTTGGCTCAGGAAGTTCCTAACGGACTTGGAAGTTGTTCCAGACATGTCTAGGCCCATCGCTCTCTATTATGACAATAATGGTGCTGTGGCGAACGCCAAGGAACCTAGGAATCACAGGCGCGACAAACACATAGAGCGTAAGTATCATCTCATCCGCAAGATAGTGCATCGAGGGGACGTGATAGTCACGAAGATCACTTCGGAGCACAACGTTGCTGACTCATTTACGAAGGCTCTCACGACTACAGTTTTTTAGGGTCACCTTCAAAGCATGGGTCTACGGAACCGCCCATGACTGGACTAAGGCAAGTGGGAGATATTTTTGTACTAGGCCTTGGTGCCCCAGTTTATTGTTTTGTACTAGTTGTATGTACACCCTACCCTCTTTAGGACAAGTGGGAAATTGTTGGGGATGATGCCCTAAACTCTCGTGTCCTGTAGTTTGTAAACACAATTTTGAACAAACGCTTGTGATGTATAATATATGATATTTTCTTCACTCTTGTATATGAGCATTGGTTGTTTTATTTGCTTTACCACAAAACAATAAATTAAGATCCCTAGTTGTCGTTTGTAACTAAGCATGTATGTGGAGACATACAGGTAGATCATGTCTTAAGTGATAACTAAAATAGTCTGTAGTATATGAATGTAGGAGGGAAACCATATCCTGGTAACGCTACGGATGCAGCCCGCTTTGTAGAATAGTTACAAGTGTCGTGACTTGCTATAAATGGTCTGATCCTTATCATTCATGTGAGACATGCGAGGAGGGCGTCCTATACAAAGAGTTTGTATAAGATTGGACCATGAAGTGTTATAGTCTCATTATATAACGTTATTCATGACAGAGACTTCACTTCACTAGGATGACCATAGGTAACATGACCTCAATCCTGAGTAGTTGGGAACTCCTGACTTTAAGGGCGGTTCTTTGATTTGCATGGGGTGCGAATGGCCAGATCGCCGACTCAAACCTACCACTTTGGGGATTCGTCTGATTTGAGAGCTAGGAACTCAGCTACACAAGATGGAATTCACTTCTTCCCCGAAGCAGGTATAAGTAGATAGATTTCTCCCTTAAGAGCTAATTCCTGGACTTGAACGATGTGATGCCACACTGTTGGGGATGGTGCCCTAAAGTCTCGTGTCCTGTAGTTTGTAAACACATTTTGTACGAATGCTTGTGATGTATAATATATGATATTTTCTTCACTACTTGACTTTGCACATTGGATGTTTTATTTGCTTTATCACAAACCAATAAACTAAAATCCCTAGTTGTCATTATGTAACTTAAACATGTATGTGGTGACATACAAGTGGATCATGTCTTAACTGATAACCAAAATGGTATGTAGTATATGGATATAGGAGGAAAACCTTATCTTAGTAACACTACAGATGAGGCCCGCTTTTTGGAATAGTTATAAGTGTTATCACTTGCTACAGATGGTCTGATTCTGAGATTAAAACGATTGTTTGCATCAAAAGAAGGCGCTTCTGACATGAGATGGCATAAAGATAAGCGAGTTGAAACGGATGATGTATTGCGACATCCACCTGATGCAGAAAGGTGGAAAAATTTTGATCGTGAATTTTCTCATTTCGCTTTAGATCTACGAGAAATGTTCGTTTGGGATTAGTTTCAGATGTGTTCCGTTCGTTTGGAAATATGATTACTTCTTATAGTATATGGCATGTGGTGATAACTCCTTATAATTTTCCCCCTTGGAAATGCATGAAGGAAACAAACTTCTTCATATTTTTGCTCATACCTGGTCCAAAATCTCCTGGAAAGGAAATTGATGTTTATTTGCATCGTTGATTGAAGAGTTGAAAGAGTTATGGATAATTGGTGTACGAATTTATAATTCTGTTACTGGTGAGTTTTTTCAACTATATGCCACCTTATTATGGACTATTAATGACTTCCCTACGCACACTGGCCTATCTGGGTGGAGTACAAAAGGTTATCAAGCATGTCCAATATGCAAAGAAGATAATTCATCCTTAAGGATAAGACGAAAAATATCATTTATGGGACATCGACGTTATCTTCCAGATAATCATAGTTGGTACTGAAGTAGGTAACATGATGGAAAAGTTAAACGTAGACCTCCTCTAGTCGTAATGAATGGAGAAGAAATCTTACAACAAATAAACACGTTGAACTTTTTTGTGCTTAGCAAACATCCATCGAAGCAAGATAAAAAAAGAAAACAAATTCTAAACTGGACTAAGAAAAGTATTTTTTTCCAACTTCCATATTGGTTCAGACTATTGTTACGACATAAATTGGATGTAATGCATATTGAAAAAAACATATGTGACAATTTGGTGGGCACATTGTTAAATATTGAAGGAAAGACAAAGGATACAATAAACGCTTGATTAGACTTACAAGATTTGAAGATAAAAAAAGACCTACACCTGATACAGTTCGATAACAGATTTGTAAAACCACATGCAGCATACACATTAACTAATAGTGAACGGATTTCGTTTCGTAAGTATTTGAAATCGGTGAAATTTCCTGATAGATTCGTGTCTAACATATCACAATGTGTGAATGATAAAGATGGAAAAATATCAGGGCTGAAAACACACGACTGTCATGCGTTGCTTCCTCTCTATTGGTATTCGAGCATACCTACCGAAAAACTTATCCACTGTTATTGAATTGTGTACATTCTTTCGCGACTTATATGCAAAAACAATATGTGTAAGTGATTTGAACAGACTACAAGCAGACATTATAGTCATACTTTGTAAGTTGGAGAAAATATTCTCATCTGCCTTCTTCAATGTAATGGTACACCTTGCAGTTCATCTACCATATGAAACTAAAGTGGTGTGTCCAGTTAGTTACAATTGGATGTATCCTATTGAAAGAGGTTTACGAACATTAAAACAATTTGTACAGAACAAAGCATGTCCTGAGGGGTCTATAGCGGAAGCATATGCAATGAATGAATCATGAAACTTCTGCTTGCGATATCCAAGTGGGATTGAAATGAGATTCAACAGAGATGAACGAAATGATGATAACATTCCCGATCATGAGATATTTAGTGAATTTGAATTATTTATGCAGAAAGTACGACCATTAGGGGCGTCAACTTTACAGACGCTATCAGCGGAGGAAAAAAGTATCGCACATTGGTACATTCTCAACAATTGTAAAGAAATAACATATTATCACAAGTACGTTTCAAACTTCATAAATTTCTAAGTTCTATGATAAATCCTTTGATATAACTTTCAAATGATCAATTTTCTAGGCAACACTTAAGGTTAATTCATTGTGAAGCTCAAAACGCCTCTGACTTATATATAAGACATCAACACAAATTTTCCGATTGTTTCAGATCTCAGGTATACATAGTATTGGAAATTGAGAGATGATTCATTTTTTGTAGTCATTTTTAATGTATAATTAATTATCAAGTTCTACAATAGCACGAGAGAGAAGATATCTCCGATGATTTCTTTTCACTTGCAATGGGACCTTCATCTGAGGTGCGCTCTTACAATGGATGAATTGTTAATGGGGTACGATTTCACATTGTAGAGCATGATAATCATCAAGCTACACAAAATAGTGGAGTCCTAATGACTGGGGAGATCAGTGGGAACGAATGTGTAGATAAGAATTTCTACGGTGTTGTAGACGAAGTATTAGATTTCCAATATGCAAACAGAAAACGTGTTTTTTTGTTCAAGTGTAGATGGTTTGACATGGATAACAACAAAAGTAATAGGACACATGTGGATTTAGGATACAAATCGATCAATACATCATGCTTTTGGTATGTTGATGAGCCTTTCATCTTTGCTATCCAAGCACAACAAGTCTTTTACATTGATGACATAAAATATGGTAGCAATTGAAAAGTTGTTCAAGTAGTCCAAAATAAGTGAATATGGGATGTACCAGAAGTGGAGGATGTTGAAAATGCACAACTAGATTTACTAAAAATTGTCGGTGAAGTCCGAGTGGATGAAACCATTGAGGAGGTTACTTTATGCAGAGTTGACGTTGATTCTATAGTTGTGGAAAGACAAATTATTCGACATGGCGATGATGACTTCATAAATGATGATGAAGAACAATTATCTTCCAATAACAGCTCAAGTGCTGATGAATAATTTGATTTAGATGACGATAATGAGTAATCATGTATCTACTCAATTCTCTTTCTATGTTTACACGTATTTCATATTAATTTAATACTGTTTTCTCTTTTTTATGTTTGTATAGATACGATGTCGACCCCTAATAGGCAATAGGAGGCTGATGAAGAATTTCAAGAGTAGGAGATATATCTAGGCAACACGGGATCTTCTGCGGATGACACTTCATGTTAGTATATTTGAAATATATTTTGTTAACTAAAATACATCCTAAACTGTTTAAAATTTTTTATTCCTCATATAGTAACTCAGCATCCACCCGGAGGAAACACGAGCATTCACAGAACATCGAGTTGGAAAAATACGTCCAAACACATGGCAGAATTACAATCGTGATAAATGAGGGGGAGACGAAGCCGATTTCTCAACATTCGATACGATTTAGAAGATTGGTGTCACCATGAGATCTGTATTTCTAGTACGATGTCGTACTTTTGCTGAGGTTTCAAACGAGTTTATAGAATTGGCTAAGAGTCAATTGTTGGTAAGTTATAAGTTTATTTTTTTAGAGTCAATTGTAGACTAAGATTCATTAACATCATATATGCTAATTCTTCATTTATTCTTTTGTAGCCTCATTTCGTACTTGATCTATCCAGTTTAACCATTTTATAGAACATCAAAAGCAAAACTCCTTCAAAGAATTTAGAGCAGATTTGCACAGACATTACAGGAAATGTGGAGATCCCGAGCAAGCACGTACCAACTTGCCTAATTGGCTTAAAAATAGAATAGAAGATTGGTATTTTTTGTGTGACCACTTCAAGAGTGAAGCATTCCAGGTTAGAATACTTTAGGGTGCGTATCATTTACTGCATTTACTATTATAGAATATTTGTTTTTTTATTTTTTTGTCGAAATGTAGGAAATGTCAGAGACGAACAGGAAGAATAGAGAGAAATTACCGTTCGACCACATAGGCGGATCGAAGTCGTTCCTACAAATTCAAGTAGAGTTGCAGGAAAAGGAAGGTCGAGAAATAGGACGTGTAGACCTATTTAGGGAAACACACTCTAAAGGTGGCAAGTCCGTGAACTAGGCAGCTGAAAATGCACATGTAACATTTTTTTGTTTTACTTTCGTATTGTTTTTCATTTCTAACTTCAGTCGCTCGTACTTACACATTTAATTAATATGTCTAGAATCAAATGTTAGAATTACAATCAAACCCCACTCCAAAAGGTTTTCAACCCCTAATATGGGATAAAATATGTGAGACAGTTTTGGGTAGACGATCCCGATATTCAAAAGGCCTAGGTTGAGACCTTAAACCTAAGTCATGAAGGGGTAGCAGCTCATCAAGTTCGTCATCTACTCAAGGAACGGAGAGGGAGATGGGGGAATTGAGAGCCAATTTTGAACAGTCTCAGTCAAGGATTAAGGAACTTGAAGATGTTCAGAAATAAATGAAAGAGGATCATGCAAGTCAAATTGAAGAAATGAAAAAAATGATTGAAGACGTGATACGATCCCGTCTAATTAGGTATGATTACTTCATTATTTAGTTGTCTAATATGTTGCTATTCTACAGTTATGGTAGCAAAGTAGTTATGTCTTAGTAGCTTTATGATAAAGAATGGTTGGCTATCCTACAATTATGGTAGCTAAACAACTAGATTTTGATGTGCTTTTTGTCGTTTTGTCGTTTTTTTGTGTTTATGAATGTTTATGAAGTTTGAATGTATTGTGGGGGTGGGTAGAGTTCGATTATAATCGTTTTGGAGTTGAATTTGTAGGTTTTTGTGTGTTTTTTGATGTTTATGAGAAGTTTCATGTTTGTCGTGGGAGGTGGGTAGAGTTTGATTATACTCGTTTTGCTCGTTTTGTCGTTGAACTTGAAATTTTTGTGTGTTTATGAATGTTTATGAAGTTTGAATGTGTTGTGTGGGGTGGGTCGAGATTGGTTTGAATTGTTTTGGGGATAAAGTTTGAGTTGTATGTGTGTTCGTTCTTGTTTATGAAGTTTGAATATGTTGTAGGGGTGCATAGAGTTCGGTTATAATCGTTTTGGAGTTGAATTTGTAGGGTTTTGTGTGTGTGTTTTTTTATGTTTAAGAGGTTTCATGTTTTGTCATGGGGGGTAGGTAGAGTTTGATTA
>NC_052352.1:61190919-61285814 GCF_009727055.1 Benincasa hispida | reverse complement strand
TATACTCGTTTTGCATGTTTTGTCGTTGAACTTGGAGTTTTTGTGTGTTTTATGAAGTTTGAATGTTATTGTTGTGTGCGCGTGTGGTGTGGCGTGTGGGTGGGGGGGGGGTTGAGATTGGTTTACATTATTTTGGGTCGAGTTAGTTTTGAGTTTTATGTTCTTGTTTATGATTTTTGGTTTTAGATTGCTTTATTTAACAAACTCGAGTATGGTGCAACGATTATGACATTTGTGGATTGTTCTTTGTTTCTGAGTTTTGAAAAATGTTGGGAGTTTTAAAGATTATGACATTGAATGTTTTTTTTTTATTGTTAGAATGTGTTCGAGAGTATGAGGTTGGACATTGTTCAAGATGTTGTGTAGACGTGTTTTATTTTCATGTATTATTGAACGTTGTTTTCATTTTATTTTCTTCCATGTATTTCTGGAAAAACAATTTCTTTTATTAGTATCAACTTTGTTTTATTAGTAGGATATGGTAACTTTTCATCTTATTTTTTATAGTATGGATTTCGTTTTATTTGTTTTATTTATTATGTTGAATTTTTTGAGTTGGCTAATGATGCTTTTACAGGTTTTCATGATCAAATTAAAAAAAATTTTTTAAAGCCAATAGTTCACTAAATTGAATGGAACTTCCATAGCCACAAATATTTTGTACGCTGTTTGAAAATCCCTGTTAGACTTACTTCATGACAATGAGCCTGCCACCAACGAAATGCAATTGTAAAATAACTAGAATTATAAAACAAACCCTCATCTATGAATTCGTTCGGAGCTTGATACATCCATAGTTCCTACCAACTCGTACTTGAACTGGAATGTCCTATGCTTACACGTTATGTGACGACAGAAGTTCCTCTCCCGACGAATTTTTTCGCCGACCCAAAATGTACACGTCTTTCTCTCTTAAAATAAAGGCTAATCAATTTTATTATAAATAAAAGCCCATTTCTAATATATTCATGATTGTTAACTTCTCTAAAAAAAAAATTAGTACTATTATTTTATTTTGGGCAAATATCAATTTATACTCCTGAACTTTAAGAATTGTATCGATTCAAATCATAAACCAATAGTTGTTTTAATTTAAACTTTGAACTTTGGGTAGATCTCAAACTAATAGTTGATCCATTTCAGTTTAAACCTTAAAGTTTCATAAATGTATTCAAATAAAATATAATTGACGGTTTAAATTTATACACTTATAAAACTTCAAACTTTAAATTAATACATTTATATGAAAGTTCAGAGTTTAAATTGATACAATTATTAGTCAATGTTTAAATTGATATACTTATGAAAGTTAAGGGTCTAAATCGATACCATTGTTAGTTTTAGGTTTAAATTGATACAACCCAAAAGTTTAAAGGTGAAAATTGTTATTTTTCCTTTTATTTTTAAGAACAACCCCAAACAAAGATTACAAAAATTAAGTAAATAAAAAATAAATATGAAGAATATTGTCCTTGATTCGCCCTCTTCTTCTTCACCCTATTTAGAGTGTTAAAAGATCAATAAGAAAAAGAGATACTTCATAAAATTCGAGTATAATTTCGTTTATTTATAGAGTAGAATTAGACTCAAATTTTAATTTTAAAAAACCCTGAAAATATCAAGGCATTTAACGCGAATGATTTGAGATTTTTTTAAAAACTATTAAACTTAACTTAGTAAGATCATGTAGAAATTAATAGTTTATTGAAAAAATATTTTAAATGATAAAATTACTAAAAATATTTACAAATAATAGTAAAATGTCATAATCTATATGTGATAGACCGCGAGATACTTAGACTATTATATGCGTCTATCTATCTGTCAGATAGTTGTTGTCTATCACAGATATGATATTTTATTGTAACTATTTCGATTCATTTTTCTATATTCGAAAACAACCCTAGTTTATTCCCTATCGTTTTGATTTTTTTTTTTCAAAAGCATCGAATTAATATAGGTGGGTGGGGGAATCGAACTTCTGACTTCGAAGTTGATAGTTGATAATATATATATAGAAGATAGATTATTATTAGATAAAATTACTCTTTTTGCCCCTGAGTTTTGAAGAATATATGCGTTTGGTCACTATGTTTCAAATTAATCATTTTAACTCCCGAGTTTTCAAAAATAAGTTTAAAAGGTAATAAATTTTGACTATATGGTTGAGGTGGCAAGCTGACAAGGGATGATTGTACAAATAGCAATAATTCAAAACCCCACAACAAATCCGGAAGGAATTTCAATTCCAACTCCAATAATCCCCAAATAAAGTGCTGGAAAATCTCATCTCCCACACCACCACTCTGCCATACATGAAACTTCAACACATGGGCTAAGAGAGTTGAGAAGGAAAAAATGGGGAAGACCCTTTGCTTGTTTTTGGCATTGAGAAGGTGAGATGTTGGCTGAAAAATAAGAGAGGAAAGGAGAGGAAGAGGGAGGGGAGAGACAAGAAAGGTGGAGAGAGAGAGATATTATAAGCTTTTTTTTCAAGTCAACTTTCCACTTACATCTAGTCAAATTTTTGTTTAAATTTAATAGTTTTGTTTGTCAAGAAAGTCTATCTTGAAAACTCAGGACTAAAATGACGGTGAGACGTCAAGGATCGAATGGACTTATTATTCAAAACTCATAGATCAAGAAGAATTTTTCACTTATTATTATTATTATTATTAATTTAAATTTTATTATGGTTCTTGAACTTTGAATAATGTTCTATTTTGGTCCCTAAACTTTTAGTAATGTTCGTTTTAATCCCTAAACTTTTTAAAAAGTGCTTATCTCTGTCCCTGATATATTAAGATTTTGTTAACTCTATAACAAAATGACGAGGTTGTTGGGGTTGATGCCCTAAAGTCTTGTGTCCTGTAGTTTGTAAACAGTTTGTACGAACGCTCGTGATGTATAATATAAGATATTTAATTCACTTCTTGATTTTGCTCAATTGAATGTTTTATTTGCTTTATCAAAAACTAATAAACCTAAAATCCCCGTTATCTTTATGCAACTTAAGCATGTATGTGGTGACATAAAAGTGAATCACGTCTTAAGAGATAACCAAAATGGTCTGTAGTATATAGATAAGGAGGAAAATCTTATCCTGGTAATGCTACAGATGTGGCCCGCTTTGTGAAATAGTTACAAGTGTTGTGACTTGTCACAGATGGTCTGATCCTGATCATTCTTGTAGGGGACATGTGAGCGAGGGTGTCCTATACAAAGAGTTTGTATAAGACCTGACCACGAAGTGTTAATGTCTCGTTATATAACACCTTCATGACAAAGACTTCACTTCACTAGGATGACCGTAGGTAACATGACCTCAATCCTGAGTGAGTTAGAAACTCTTGCCATTGAGGGCGGTCATTTGATTTGCATGGGAACAAGTAGTCAGGCCGCTGACTCAAACCTACCACTTTGGGGATGAAGGAAATCGAACACGAGGATTTCAATGAGTAGCGGAAAGATCATTCCAAATTATAGATCGTATATGAATTTACAATTACAATCAAAATAGAAACATACGGTTATGTATTAATTACAAAAATTACAGCATGATGCTACAAATGATCAAGGAAAAACGCACACTTTTGCAAACTCATCGTTAAGCTCCTTGATCACGAATACTTGATCACAACAACCACGAACGTTCGTCTAACACGACCGCTACACTGCACAAACACCGCGCACTCGAACTCAACGATCGCCTAGGTCACGAACACCCCGAACAACACGAACGGCCTCTACATAACCTCGATAGTCCAAGTTGAGTATGACACCACCAAGAAAGCTACCTTGGTATTCTCTGTGTGAGAATCCAGAGGGTGGGCTCTGTGTGGACTTGGTTTGAGGCAGAAAGACGGAGGAAACAACAATCGTGTAAACGATTGAGCAAGTGCGAGATGACAGAACCTATCGTTTAGAAAAAACTAAGCAATCGTCTAGCAAAAGCTATGCGATCATTTAGCTCATCACTTAGCTAAGTGTCTGTCGCCTACAAACACTCCATAATCGTTTACCTTACTCCAAGCTGTCGCTTAATAAATCCTATTTACTTGACAACTTCCGTGAGAATATTTTCGAGAGAGGAAAAATCTCAAATTCACAAAATCTCAAGCTTACTAAAATTAGAAAAACATTTTTCTTTTTATCTCAGGATTACCATAAAACCACCAATAACCTCCCACTCAATTGGTTATTAGAGAAAAAGATTTAATTATCCAATAATTAATATTATTATGAATATAAATGATAACTAACTTATCATACTATATTTATAACCTATAGTTTTAATATTTATCTCATGAAACATATAAACCATAGTTCTTTTTCTATTCATGGCTCTTAATGTAAATCTCATTTACATTAATCCGCTACTTGATGTATCTCATACACCATACCGATCATATTGTATATAATCGAATTACCTCTTGTCAATTTGAACATTTCAAATCAACACCAAGAACTGATCCTTAATCGAATCCATTGAGCTACCAAGGGGACTTTATGGACCTGTAGATCGAAGCTCCAACGGTACGTGAATAACTGATTAAACTCTTTAGTCACGAGATCCACCATCCATTAAATGTCAGGCACTCCACTAAAGACCAACAGTTGAACTCTCCTTACCACAGATATATTATGTGTCTATCTTAACCAATCAGCAGTGTGACAACCCTTCACAGATTGCTCGTAAGTACAATTGGGCCAATAACCATTATGCCCCTGTAGTTACATTTGTCTCCTTAAGTACCACTGATTCCTCTAATGAACATAAGTCATAGTCCTACTATGATTGAGTCTTCTCTTCCAAAGAAAAGTTGTGGCCACTATGTTCAAGCCCCGGAATCAGCCCTTAAGGGCGCAATCTCTCTAATTATCCCTGCTTCGGGAAAGGAGTGAATTCCATCTTGTGGATTGAGTTCCCAGCTCCCATATCACACAAGTCCCCAAAAAGGTAGAGCATGCTGAGTTACAATCTAGGCACTCTCACCCATACTAATCAAAGGACCGCCTTCAAAGGCAGGAGTTCCCAAACACTCAGAATTAAAGGTCGTTGTCACTATGTGTTGTTTAGGTGAGATGTAAGTCTCTAGTATCAATGGCGTTATATTACAAAGTCTTATCATCTTGTTGGTTGATCTTTATACAAACTCTTTGTATAGGATACCCCCCGCTCGCATGTCTCACATGAATGGTCATGATCTACCATTCTGTAGTAGTTTACAACACTTGCAAAACCTTCTACAAAGCGGGTTCCAGATCTGTTAGTGTCACAGGATCGGTTATCCCCACCTCATCCTTTATTACTACAGGACCTATTTAGGTTATCACTTAAGGGCTGATCCATTTATATATCACATTATACATGCTTAAGTTTACATAAGATAACCATGGAGCTTTGTTTATTGAATATAAAGTAAATGCCATAATGAAAATCAACAATTATTTTATTCATTACAAACAACGAGACTTCGGGAGAATTAGGACACCAATCCCAACAATCTCCCACTTGTCATTAATGCTTCAGGAGACTAATGTGCAATACAATATAAAACATGTACAATATATAATAAACTAGGGCATACCCCAGTATCATCTCCCCCATTGTCCTAGACAAGATGTCACATATCCTGCAGACTTAGACTCTCAGGTGACCCTCGAACACTTTAGCCATGAGAGTCTTTGTAAAGGGATCAGCAACATTGTACTCTGACACGATCTTCATGACTATCACATCACCGCGATGCACAATCTCCCTGATCAAGTGGTATTTCTATTCTATATACTTACCCCGAAGATGACTCCGAGGCTCATTCGAAATTTCCACAGCCACGTTGTTATCACAATAAAGAGTGATTGGCAAATCCATATTTGGAAACAACTTCCAAATCTGAAAGAAATTTCCTCAGCCAAACAGCCTCCTTAGCTGCTTCACAAGCCACTACGTATTTGGCTTCCATAGTGGAGTTGTGATGCATCTTTGCTTGATGCTTCGTCAGACTACAGCTCCTTCATTCAGAGTGAAAATTGACCCCGATGTCGATTTTCGAGAATCTTCTATCGTCTGAAAGTCAGAGTCCGTGTATCCTATAAGGATCAGATTCTTATCTCCATACATGAGCATGTAGTCCTTCGTTCTCCGAAGATACTTGAGGATCGTCTTAACCGTCGTCCAGTGATCAAATCTTATATTGGACTAATACCGACTGACAATCCCTACTATATAGCAAATGTCGGGTCTGGTACACAACATTGCATACATTAAGCTTCCTACAGCAGAAACATAGGGAATCTGCCTCATCTTCTCAACCTCTTGAGGTGTCGTAGGACATTGATTCTTAGACAAAATGATTCCATGCCTGAAGGGTAACAAACCCTTCTTAGAATCCTGCATTCTGTACTTGATCAACATTTGATCAATGTATGATGCCTGAGACAGGGCTAACTGTTTGTTCTTATGATCTCGAATGATTTGGATCCCTATAACATACTGTGTCTCACCCAAATCTTTCATTTAGAAATGAGCAGCTAGCCATTTCTTAAAGCGGGCCGTATCCATAGTGTCATCAGGATCAGGTATCCCACCTTAATCCTTATACTACATACCTATTTAGGTTATCACTTAAGGCATGATCCACTTGTATATCACATATACATGCTTAAGTTTACATAAGATAACCATAGACCTTTGTTTATTAGATATGAATAAATGCTAGAATGAAATAGAAATTATTTTATTCATCAATCAATGTGTATCATTACAAACAACGAGACTCTGGGAGAACTAGGACACCAATCCCAACAGGGGATTCGTCTGATTGAGTTGGGAACTCAACTACACAATATGGAATTCACTCATTTCCCAAAGCAGGGGTAAGTAGATAGATAGTTCCCTTAAGGGCTGATTCCAGGGCTTGAAAGATGTGGCGCCACACACCTTCTCTTGGCTCGAGAGGTGTTCACACATAGTTGGACTATGTTGTATTGTTCATTAAAGGGATCAGTGGTACTTAAGAAGTGAGATGTAACTATAGGGGCAAAACGATAATTCGGCCCAACTGTATTTACGAGCATCTATGAAGGGTTATCGTACTCATGATTAGTTATATCCACTGGATACAGAAATATATCTGTGGTAAGAAGAGTTCAACTATCGGTCTTTAGTGGAATGCCTGACAGTTAACGGATGGTGGATCTCGTGGCTAAAGAGTTTAGTCAACTATTCACGTACCGTTGGAGCTTCGAGTCATAGGTCCATAAGGTCCCCTTGGTAGCTTGAATAAAAGTTGATAATTAGTTTTTTGGTCAGTTTGAAATGTTCAAATTGATGAGAGGGAGTTGATATAATTGAACTCGTTAATTATATATAATATAATTAACTAGATGTATGTGATACATTATTTTGGAGAAAAATGAGATATAAATATGATTTATATTAAGTAAAGAAGAAAACACTATAGTTGATATATGATATTAAACTATCGGTTAAGAAAATAATATGATTATATTAATTAATTAATTAGGCGATTGTGAGAAAATTGGCCAAGTTTTTCTCCGAATTTGTGCGAAAGTGAGAAGTTCGATTCAGTTCTTGTAACTAAAGAATAAAAATGAAAATAGTTTTCATTTTGCAAGTGATATGGAAAATTTGCTCACATTGTGATTACTAGACGATCGCTTAGTGTTGAGAGCCTATACGATAGCGCCCGCCTTCCTAAACGATCGCACACCTGCGTAGCTAAACGATCGCCTGCAATTTCTAAATGATCACTTACTTTACTATACAATCGCTTAGCGCATCGAGCCCAACTAAACGATCCCTTACCTTTTGATAGATGATCGCTTAGCTAGACCTACACAATCGTGTAACCCCGACCTAAATGACAAGCACTCGACTATACGATAGTCATCCCTTTCTCCCACTTGCTTGTTCGTACTACACGATTGTCTTTTCCTCCCCCCCCCCTCCCCCCCCATCAGAATCCACCCTTTGGATTCTCACTCCAAGAATACTGAGGGCTTTGAGTGGTGGTGTCGTCCTCGGTTGCTTGTTGTTTGTGCGCTGCTGATCGTGTAGACAACTGTGGTGCTGCTAGATGACTGCTTGCTGGACGAGTAGGAATGAGAGGAGTTCGTTCACTTTGGACCGAGTTCGATTGAAGACAGTCTTCAACTTGTAAGTCTTTCGGTCTTTTGTTTTTCTTTTAAAAGCATGCTAGTAATTAGTGTTTACAATGCATATCTGTTTGTTATAATGTATGTAATGGAAATTCTGTCACAATGAAATCGGAAAGATCCGCTTCCGCTCATAGGCCCTCTTGTATAAGAGTTCCTTCAGAGGTGACTTGTAGGGGTGTTCAACATACCCGATGACTCGAAAAAATCGATCAACCCAACCTAACTCATGTGGTTTGGGTTGGGCTGGGTTCAAATAAATAAAACTTTTGTGGGTTGGATTGGTTCATAGGTTCACCTAAAATAACCCAAACCAACCCGAACTTATTGTTAATTTTAATATATATATATGTATGTATATATATATAACTTATGATACAATTATATATACATATATTTATTTAAGTTTTATTTTTTTTGATAATTTATTATCCAATAACTCTTAAAAATAGTTTTTAGCACTTTGAAAAAAAAATTTATATAAATTGAAATTGTGTTTAACTTTTAATTCAATATATGAAAATTATCAAATCATTTTTTTTTTCATATTAACATCTTACTTTTTTTTAAAACATAAATTTAAATAAATAACCTGATCAACTCGAACCAATCCAACCCGAATGTTTCATGGTTGGGTTGGGTTCATCTTTTAATAAGGGTTATTTGGGTTGAAGAAATTAACCAACCGAATAATTGGGTTGTGTCTAAAAAGTCCTTCAACTCAATCCAACCCATGAATACTCCTAATGACTTGTATTTTTTGATGATTAGGCTACAAAATGAATTAGATTCGCTAAAAAATCTAGAGTTTCAATTTTAAAGGTAACAAAACAGGAGAATTTAAAAGATATTTCTAGTTAAAAATTTAGGTCGTTCACTATTTTGGCTTAGAATTTTACTTACTTTCATCTTGCTCGATACACCTAGAGTCTAGTTATCAAAAAGTAAGTTCATTCACATTTTCGTTGAAGAGTTAAAATAATTTTAATAGTAGGAACTAAAATAAATATTTTTTAAAATTTATAGATTAAAATAAATATTTTTTAAAATTTAGAGACCAAAATAAAATAAAATTAAAAGTTGGATTACTGAAGTAGGATTTAAACCACCTTCTTCTCCTTATTATTATTATTATTATGCAAAATATGAATTTTATTGATATTATGAAGTATGATTCCCTGTATTTTTCACGGATGGATTTATTTTTCACGGTTTCACCGACCCCGTTGCTACACGGAAAGTCAGAACCTCTTCGTTCAATCCGGCTGTTGCAGGGAAGCTTTCTTCCAATTCCACGCATCTGCTGACATGCTCGAATCCAATCTACGAGGGTTTCTGGTTCTACAACAACAGTCGCCTATCTTCGAACGCGGAATTTTCATCTCCTTTGTCATCGTCGTCATATTCGTTTTGTAATTTCCAGGTACACCCTGTGGAACGACATTAATCTTGTTTGGCTTATGTAGGAACGCTGTTTTTGAATGATTTTTTTAGTGAAGTCTTGCATTCCGGATTTTGGGAGTGTTCTTTCGTAGTCGAGGAATTGTTTTAGGGTTTGTGCTTTTTGTCAAACCCTTTCCCTGTCGGGAATTCTGGGCAGTCAGGGTAGTTTGGCGTTGAAATAGTTATGAAGGGGCAGTCGAGCCGCCTTCAGAGTATGGACCCTCCTGACGATTGGGTTAATGGTTCCTGGACTGTGGATTGCATCTGTGGCGTCAATTTTGATGATGGGGAAGAAATGGTTAACTGCGACGAATGTGGCGTCTGGGTGCACACACGGTGTTCGCGTTATGTGAAGGGAGATGATATTTTTGTTTGTGACAAATGTAAGGGGAAGAACGAGAGGAATGATTGTGAGGAGACCGAGGTTGCGCAATTATTGGTTGAACTTCCTACCAAAACCATGAGCATGGAGAGTACATACGTCTGTAATGGGCCATCCCAGCGTCCGTTTAGGCTTTGGACGGACATACCGATTGAGGAAAGAGTTCATGTTCATGGCGTTCCAGGTGGTGACCCTGCTTTATTTAGTGGGTTGTCGTCGTTATTTACTCCACAGTTGTGGAATTGCACTGGATATGTTCCAAAGAAATTTAGTTTTCAATACCGGGAGTTCCCCTGTTGGGATGAGGACCAGCGCGATAATACAGACAATGAGAAGAATGAGAATCCTGCTGACAAAGGTGCTGGTGTTCTTTTCTCTTTGTCGAAGGAAAACGTGTTGGCTACGCCTGTGGCAGCTTTGATTGGTATGAGAAGCAAAGTTGGGGATATATTATGTGACAGGAATGGGCTTTTGAGTGAAAAGCAGGGTGTAAGTGAAGATTTGGATAGATGTGCTGAGAATGGTGTGAGGGAGAGAAGTTTTCTTCGACCTCTCATACTACATTCTGGTAAGTGCAAAAAAGAAGACTATTCAGTATCAAAAGATCAATCTGGGAAGATTAAGTCTACACCCTCTGATAAGGTGACAAACATGAAAAAAAGAATTGATCATGCTAAAATAGGTACGTCATCTTCATACTTTCTTAATTGATATCTTAAATTATTATGAAGGAAATGTCTTACATCAGGCATCATTTTGTTTTCTTTCTCTGTTGTTATGACTAGTGTTTACATCGATGAATGGTGAAAAACAATCGGCAGGCAGAGATCTGAAGCACTTCAGAGGTGATGGTGAAAATCCTAGGAACAAGAGTTCAAGGGATTTGGCAGTTCGAGAATCTTCATCAGATGCATATGATGTAGCCAATAAAAATGTCGACAAACCTAAATATAGTTTTGAGCTCTCTTCTGATACCGTTTCTTCCGAAATATTTAAAAACAATAGTGTCAGTACAGTTGCACCGAAGGAAGACAACGGAATGCAAGTTGATTCAACAGTTGAGAAGTCCATCAAAATTGAGGGTGATACACCACCTCTCTATGCTAAAAATGATGTTGGAAATGTTGTCATGAAGCAGGTATGCCAGTCTTTTGCATAAGTATTTGTATTGCATTGCATTTATTGGTTTTATGTTGGAAGCATAGCATTAGGGGCTCATGTGTCTTCATGATTGCAACTATCTGTTAAGTGTTATATAGGAGATTTTATTATTGTATCAAGGAGATCTCGTAGAGGTGTAGGGTATATAGAGCCAATTCTTTTCTTGCTCTTGAATGGCTTTCTAATGCCTAAGAATTTGTAGTATCTTAGTACTTCCGTGTTTATAACACTAAGGATTTGGTGGGTATTGTGTACCCTCAGATTGCACTCGGACATGGAGAGCTTTTCGGAAAATCTCTAGTCATGATCCTGGGAATTCCGTTGAACTCTTTGCCTCCATTTGGTGTTATATTTCTAATTCTTTTTGGTAAAAGAAACAATTCATTGATATGAAATCAGTCAATTAGTCATTATGATAGTACATATCATAACTAATTGGGAGTCTTCTTTTGTAGCTCTTTGTCCTTGGGATATCTCATCTCCCCTTTTGTATGATCTTCCTATTGTCAATATATTATCCGTATCTTATAAGGGGGAAAAAATATCCTGGGGATGGGGTTAGTCTTTTCCCCTCCCCCTTCTATATGTTATAGATTTACCAATCATGGTTTTTTATTTTGATAAATAAGGGGAGGAATTAAGAAGGTAATTAAAAAGTTCTCGACTCTTCAAGAATGTGTTGGGTTTGTGAAAAAAGAGAAACCAAACTTCATGAAAATTACTGAAAGGCTGACAAGAAAGAGAGAGCGTAAATTAAAAGGATTGGTTTAAGAAAGAAAGTAAAAAATAAAGGAGTGGTTTAAGAATGAGAAAGCCTAAAATAAAAAGAGCGGTATACTTGGGTAATTAACTCGAAAAAATT
Source organism: Benincasa hispida (assembly GCF_009727055.1). NCBI lineage: Eukaryota > Viridiplantae > Streptophyta > Magnoliopsida > Cucurbitales > Cucurbitaceae > Benincasa > Benincasa hispida. Next base: position 61,273,785 of record NC_052352.1, on the reverse strand, counting down.
GAAATAAGTTGTGGAAAGGGGCTCCCCTTTTTTGGGGGGAAAGAAAACAAAACTTTTTATTGATATGATGAAAAGAGTCTGTTGCTCAAAATACAACGAGAATGAAACGAAAAGTTTAAGACAACAAATTTAAACAATACTACATCAAGACATCCCAACACTAGAGAAAAGATTAAACTGAGAAAATGAAAGTACTCCAATTCAAACATAGATCTTGAATAGAAAAATTAGCATAAAATTTGGGAAGAGAACACTGGGGAGAGGTGTTGGTCCTTGCAATTTCAAAACGATCAAACCACTAAAGAGATATATCATGGAAGACCCTTTGATATCTTTCAATCCAAAATTCAGTAAGTAGAGCTTTAACTGCATTTGGCTGGAGTAATTGTGATGGCTTCAATGAAGGTCCAACTTAGATTTGCAAAACATTGGTCTTGAAAAAATCTCCAGAAACCCATTATAGATGAAAAATGGAGAGCAATTCCGTGTCCCTTGAAAACCTACATTAGGAAAACAAGTGTTGGAGATCTTCACTTGCTGCCATACAAAGGGGGCAAATGGAAGGAGACGAGTAGTGAGTTGGAAGCTTCCTTTGGAGAGTAGAAGAGCAATTTAATATTCTGAGAATCATAGCCCAATTGAGAATATTGATTCTCTTAAGGCTGTTTGTCTTCCATAAACCCTTAAAAACAGCTTTATCAATTGCAAAAAAGGATTGTTGTAAACTTGAAAATAAGAGAATGGATAATTATGGAACTCTTTGGTCGCAGAAACCCAAAGAGAGACTTTAAATTTATCTAAAGCCAACACCTCCCCCAAAGTCTCTTTAACTTCTCTAAAAATTCTCCTAATACTTCCCAGGCCAAATGTTCTATTAGACAGGAAAAATGTAGCTCACAGGTCTTCCTTGCCCAAACAGTGTGAGTGAAACAACACGTCCTCCGTCAGAGAACATGTTTTGTTGCAAGCCAAATGCACCCTAAAAATCTCTGAAAATAATGGTCAATTGAATAAGAATTTAATGCGTATTAAGCTATTTATATTGTGTAGCTATTTCTTTTTACTATTACTTCTTTTGAGGAAGTTTTTTTCTTTTGTGGGGGGGTGATGGTGGTCATGTTTTTCTGTTCTACTCTTCATTGTTTGGTAATTCCCTATCATACTTATTCAACTTCAGGGTGGTACAGCTCTTGACTATTCAGACGGTGGTGTTGAAGGATTTTCTAAGAGTATCGTGAAGCCTTCTGTTGAGAGTTTACCTAGCACTGCACTTGAAATCAAGGATGATCAGATTCGTCGAGATGTTAATTGTGGCAATTCAATTGATTCATTGAAGTCAGATGTCAAATTGAAAATAGATAAGCAACATGATGTATCTGGAGAAGCCTTGAGTATCCAGGCTTCGTCAAATGCTGATGCTGTAGAGCTGCAACAATGTAATGATTGTATGCATGAGAGTTTTAAAGTGAATACTGGTGGTGCAGTATGCGGTTCACAATTGGATGGCCACAAGGCAGAAGAATTCAACAGAAGCTCTGAAGCTGCTAGCAGTTATTGTCTTGAAAAGGCTGATGAACTATGTAGTAATCGATGTGAGTTTAAACAGGAAATGGATTGGCCAGAAGGCAGCACAACAGTGCATATTACTTCTTTGAAATCCCAAAATGGCTCTGAAGTTGGTGTTGAAAAGCCATCAAAATCAGGTGGAATGGTTTTAAACCAACATGTATTACCTAGTCAACACAAAACGACACTGTGTGTTGGAATATCTTCCCCTGCATCGTCAAGTGTAATCATTTCTAAACCATCAATATCCAATGATTTAACACCTGCAGATCCTGAAAACCTAGAAGGTACTGCTGCCAAACATGAGGCAGTGTCTGGAAGTTGTGGTAGCAGTAGGAAAGAATGTTCTTCAAATGATGTTGACAGAGAAGAAGATAGGGATAAAATGCCTAGGAGAAGAGTTAAAGAACAATCAAGTGCCGCTCCAAATTCATTATACTCTGTCAGGGACTTGCAAGATCCTATTTCAAAAAGAACCACGTTGCACTTAAAAGATTCTGTTGTGCTCTCAACGCTTAAAACATCTGTGGTACATAATCCATCAGATAGTTCAGGCTACAGCGAGCCTGTTGAGTCCCATCTCAATCATAAGGGTTTAACTGCACAAAACAAGATATCAGGCTCATGTTTGCCACAAAGAGGTGACAAGCCTAACCAGACGAACTTTCATCCTCCATCTAAGGTCAATCAGCGCCATGCAACAGCCATGTGCCCTCCAGCAACTACAAATCCATCTGCTATTCTGAGTGATGAAGAGGTTTTTAAAAAAATTTCAGTTTTTTCTTATTGTATTCTGGTGATGGGCTTTTGATATGACTTTACGTGTATATAATCTAATTACTTCAGTTTCTGGCAGCTTGCCTTCCTTTTGCATCAAGAGCTCAATAGCTCACCTAGAGTGCCTCGTGTTCCGCGATTGCGTCAGCCAGGCAGCTCACCACAGTTGGGTTCTCCAAATACAACAAGCATGCTAATAAAGCGTTCTTCTTCTTCTAGGGGAAGAGATCATGCTTCGGTAATATCTTGCATATATCTCCCTCTTATTAATACGATGTGTATCAATTTGCTTTGTTTTTAGATATGGCGATTTGTTGGTTCTAAGAGTTATCTTTAAAATATTTGTGGTCATATAATTTATAGGCTTCTAGAATGAAGAACAAAGATGCCTTGAGAGATACATTTCGCAGTGCCTGTGAGCCTGATGACGATGTTAAAAGAGCCGATGAAGTTCTTTCTTCCCCTGATCAGAGAAGGCAGGAGACAAGTAATTCTGCAGAAGCATCTAAGAGGGAAGAGAATGGATCTCAAGCAAGACTGAATGCTCTTAAAAAAGGTCTTCTTTCAGCCTACGCCAGAAATACCACAAGTAGTGGCCCATCTTCATCAATGGAGGCAAATGATCATAACAATTCATCTATACGTAATTCACCAAGGAACACATCTGATGATGACACAGGCGCTGTTGGAGAAGGTCCTGTTCATCACACCTTACCTGGTATGCATGTGAACTGAACTGTATGCGTGAAAATTTTCTTCTACTTCCATAAAATTAATTAATTTTATAATTTGGAACATTTTATCTTTCTATGTAGGCTTGATCAATGAGATTATGAGCAAAGGAAGGCGTATGACTTATGAAGAACTATGTAATGCTGTATTGCCTGTATGGTTTCTTCCGATATGCAGTTTTCATTTATTTATTTATTTGAATGTTTATATATATACATCCTTGTTTGCTTCTCTGTTTGGTATATCATAGAAGATTAATTTTTTCTTTTCTTTTTTCTTTTACATGCAATTGCTTACTTTGCTTCTTTTCTTTGCAGCACTGGCATAACTTGAGGAAGCACAATGGAGAGCGCTATGCTTATTCAAGTCATTCACAAGCTGTTCTTGATTGTCTAAGAAATCGACATGAGTGGGCCCGACTGGTGGACCGTGGTCCAAAGGTATGCCCATGATTTGTCTTTGAGCCATTGCTAGTTGTCTGTAACAGTGTTCCAGTAAGAAAATTTTAAATCCTCTAGTATTATGAATTGGAATAAAATGATATGGTGACAGAACTATCAAAATTAGCTACATGTCTTAACTTCAAGAACCTTGGCAGGAATGTTTGACTTACTTTTTTTTAGGGGAAAAAAACAACTCTTATAAGATACATTGATTAAATTAAATGATTACAAAGATTCCTATTTGGCATGCCACCCTCAAATACTAACTGCCCCATAGAAAAATATCGATTTTGCTGAAAACATTAGCAAAATCAATCCAAGAGAATGGATGCTCTCTCGTCTCTGCTCAGTCTCAGTCTTCATCCATTGCAAGCCTTCTCTGTAGCATTTCATTTAGGCTTTTGATCTTTGTTAAGCCTCCTTCCTCAATCTTCCGTTGTGTTTGATGTTTGTTTTTGCTCAGATCTAGTTTCTGTCATTTTCCCTCATCCTTCGAGCTGGTTTCAAGCCAAAGATGGAAGTGAAAAGTTGTTGTATTTGTGGCATTTTCTTTTGCATTTGGAGAAATGGTGATTTGATCTTAGTTGAAGATGCGGAGTTCAAACAGAAAATTCCTTTTTCAATCTCCCATCTTCATTGGTTCAAAAGCTACTGGGTGGTAATGTTACATTTGCCAGTTTATTCAGGATTTTTCAAGCAAAGTTGAGATCGTTCAGGAACTCTTTGAGTGACAAGGTTTAGATCCCAATCAGGGTAGATTTCAGAGTGTATTGTTTGGCCCTCTGGTGGAAGAAGGGTGTTAAGGATCCCTACTGGCATTCAGGAACGCGGTTGGCTTATTTTTTAGGAAATGGTAAGAGACTTTTTGTTATAATTTGAGGAACAGGAGCAATCGGATTTGCTTGTTTCAAATCAGCCAGTTTTGGACCTTCATAAGCAGCGCGGGAATGGAAAAGTTGAGCAAGTCATTGAGTCAGGTCAGTGCTCCCAATTGTTAGATTTTAATGGGACATATTCCAGAAGTTTTGTGGAGGTAGTAAAAGGACATCACATGATTCCTCAAAACAGCAGTGGGTTAGAAAAGAATCTGAGGTGGTAGAAGTCAACTTTAATGAGATTTTCGTAGTCTGGTTGTGTGCGCACAATTCTTGGGGTGATATTCGTGCATCTTTGGAAACTTATTTTTGGGCCCGCATTAATTTAGATCCCTTCATGGCTGATAAGGCTTTGATGAGAATTTGAGAGATGAGTTGTTTTGGGTTTTAATGGAAAATAGAAAGTTATTGACTGTTGGTGATTATCGTTTGAAGATTGAGAATAGGTCAAGAAGTAAACACTCATAACCTGAATTAATTGTTGGATATGGAGGTTGGATCTCGATATCAAATTTAGCGTTAACCTTCTGGAGAAGAAGTGTGTCTGAGGCTATTGGAAAACACTTCGGGCCTGGTTAGTTTCTCCTATCTAACTTTGAATCTTCTGGATTGTTCAAAAGCTGTTACTCAAGTGATAAAAAGACCTTCGTGGATTTGTTCCTGCCTTCATTCAAATCAAAGAAGAGAAGATTAGTAATTTTGATCTCAGATTCGGTAACATTTCATCTCTGGATCCACCCAGTATTGTCGACAATGATCTTTCTTTTGTTGACTTTTCAGTAAGGTTGGCAGAAGTTATGGAGGAGTAAGGGTTTTCGTTGAATGTTGAGTCTGAAGTTATTCCCTCAACTACCTCATTAAATCTAAATGCCCTACATGATTAGAATGCATCCCAAGTTTCTATTCCAAAAAAAGAAATTAAACCTCACGGTAAAGATATAATAAAGACTCCAAACAACACTCTTTTATGGGAGAGCCCAACAACCTTTGATCCCACTCCTACCTTGGTTCCATTGGATTCAAGTAGCATCATGATTCGAAGACAGAACTTTCATGATAAGTGGTACAAAATCCTTAGAGCTCTACAAGTTGAGGTTTCGGCTTACTGTTCCTTTGCTCCCTTTCAACCCAACAAGGCCATAATGCATTGTGAAGACTCTGAACAAGCATTACTTCTGGGAAATTACTAAGGTTCGCAGAATATTGGCTCTTTCCAGCTTCTCTACTCTCCTTGGAGCCATGAAGTACACATTGACCAAATTTTTCCTTCATATGGGGGATGGATCAAAGTTCGTGGTCTCCCAATAGACAAATGGGATATGGAAACCTTCCATTTCATTGGAGATGCCTGTGGAGGCTTATTGGAAATGGCTAGGAAAACTCTTTTTCGAATGGACATTGTGAAAATCACCTGCAAATTAGAAATAATCACATGGGTTTCCTTCCAGCTAGGTTGATCTCCCTTCTCCACTTGTCATGGGTTGTTTTGTATGGATAGATCCTTTTTTCAATGGAGACTACCACATTGGTATTGTTGCCGGAATCCATGGTTTCCCGGAAAAAAACTGGTGGGCAATGGATTCCGGAAAAAAACTGGTGGGCAATTTTGACAAAAAGGAAGCCCTCCCAAAGTGACTGTAGCTACTTGAGAAATGCAAAAATCGTACTCTAGATAAGTGCAACGGTCAGAACAACCTGTCAGCATCCCCCATACAACGAACCTACCTCCTGACTTTTCTCCAACCAGTAAGTCCTCATTGTACCTTAACTGATAAAGTCTCTTCCTCGGTAGGACCCTCTTGTGCTTTGGCCTCCTCCATGGCATCCACCCCTTTACCCCCAGTCATCCAACAAACCTCCTCTAGAAGCTCCCCTTGTCACATCTGACCTACCAAATCGATCATTTGGATTGCAGCTTTTTATGCGACGTCTTCCTATAGATAAGATCTTCACGACCTCCTCCATCTTGTTATTTATTGGCTGCTTGATGGGGACTTTATTCTTTTACGTTGGCTGCTTGGAAGTGCCAACAGTTGCTGACCCACTAGAGATTCTGTGGCTTTTATTTCCTTCAATGAACAATGGGAGCTTCTTGATTTACCTCTCACTATTGGTAGATATTCGTGGACTATCATAAAAGCACTTCCATCACAAACTAGAATTGATCGCTTCTTATATTCTGTTTCCATCAATTCGAAGTATGTGGACGTTACCATGAAACGGCTGGGAAGACCAACTTCAGAACACTTTCCCCTTCTGATTGTGGACAATCAGAAATAGGACCTCTCTCCTTTCAAGTTCTGGATTATGTAGCTTATTGAAAGCATCTTTTGTATTCCCCTTGGATGTGCCCTTTTGCGTCGTTGGATGTCTTTGGATATTTTATTCAATCAAATGAAATTGTTTCTTTTCCAAAATATATATATAATTGCGGAGCGGAGGAGAACACCAAGGACATTAATGGGATTCGATTCTTCACAAGGATAAGCAATTGGTTAATAGCCCTCGTTCTCCCTCATTCATTTAAGGAGACAAATTCTAGTGGTATGCAGGGTCATTTTATTCCAAGTTCTTTAACTCATATAATTAAGAGAGAATTTGAATTTAAATGCAACATTTCCTCTTCATTATACTCGCCTAGTCACAATTGTTAGTAGAGTAATTTGATTTGAACTTAGACTCTTTAAGAGGAAATTGGGAATGTGTTTGGTTGTTAGCTCCATCCTCTCATCCCAATCACAAGCCAAAGTCTCAACCGGGTCCCATTTTTTAGCTTGTCAGTATCAGCAACGTCAGATATGGACGTTTCTTCGAACAAGGGAGTTTTGGTTTCTGGCTCTAAAGATATATCCTCTAAAGATGGAAGAGGAACTTCCCAGTCATATCATTCTGTCCCTATGGCAGACTAATTGAAAGCTAAACCCCTAAAAAGCTATAACTCCATGCAGATCATACAAACTTGCACTTGCAGAGGATATGATCCTCATGGGACAAGTTCTTCTGGTAGTTCACAGTCGTACCTTTACTCTTCGTTTCATAATTTAGTCCAGCATTCCTTGATTTAGTTGCTATTTGGCTATTCGCTTTTGTAATTCTTCATAGGCAGGAAGCCTTTGGCCTTAATGTGTGGCCCTATTAGCCAAGGCTTGCGGTCAAAGGTTGCATGTGGAACTGGTGAGCTTTATAAGGAAAACTTTTGATATCTCCAAATATTGGGCCCTGGGGCAGGTGTGGACTTCAGAAAAGGAAAAGGAAATTCCTCTCAGGCTGAGACCTTTTCCTTCCCTGTCACCAATAATTTCACTCATCAGCAAAATTGTTTCATATGTTGAGAAAATTGTGAAAGTTAGTATGCTAAGAGTCTAAAAGTTGAGTCCATAAACAGGGGGATGGTTTATGTGAGATTAGCTTAGTGGTCTGAAACATGTAAATCTATGTAGCAATTATAGACTCAACTTTGTAAGTCCAAGTTACCAAAAGACTTCAAGGATGTTTTTGCTAATTTTTTTTCTTTATTTTACTTTCACATTGGAGGTCGATCAATTGTGATTTAGGTGGTTCACAGATATCCAAAAGGAATAACTTTTTGAATACCTACGAGACCTCAAAGAAATTTGTAAGTGCTAACATTATGTTCAAATTGTATTCAAAACAAAAATGTTGATATTAAGTTTGTGAAACTATATCTTTGAAATGAATTGGAAATTCTAGTTGTCGTAAGTTGGCTTCCTAGTATCATTCTAATTCACACTTTTTAGCATTTAATCTTGATATAGTGTAAGATCAGATTGTCATTTCATGAGATTAATAAGGAGCAAGCAACGTAAGCAATACTCTGGTTCCCCGTTACCAAAAATAGCAATAATAACAAGTATAAGATACCTCGAAGATATTGTAAGATTCTTGACACATTTCGCGTGAAAATCAGCCTGCTTTGGGAATTTATATTGGCTTATACAATACAGTGGGTGTCTAATTAGGATTATAATTTATAAATCAGGGAAATTTTTATGATCTTATATTTGGAAAAAATAATTGTTTGTGTTTTGTTCCGTTGCCTTTCTAAAAAGAAAGTTGTATTGGGTTAACTACTACTGTTGGCTGCCATAGTTTCTAATAGGGAGGGGATAATCTAATTTTGAAACATTTTTCAATGCCAGACAAATTCAAGTAGGAAAAGGCGCAAATTTGATGTTGAAGAATCTGAGGATAGTGAATATGGTAAAGGGAGAACAGTGAAGGCTACAGAAGGTAAAGGCCTCGAGTCCCAGAAAGAAGAGTTTCCAAAACGTAAGAGGAACACTCGAAAACGAAGATTAGCTCTTCAAGGAAAAGGTATAAAGGATATTAGGAAGAGACGCAAGATGGAGATGTTTACTGACGATGACGATGTTGGGCTGCTTTCTGATTCAAGTGATGGAAGCATGTTCAGTGAGGACGAGTTGCAGGATGTTGATGAATGTTCAGAAAGAAGAGAAGCCTCTGGTTCGGATGAGTAGTTTGAAAGGTATTATCCGAATTGTGGATGTAATTTCTTGTAGTTGTGACCAAGTTACGGCTTGCCAAATACAAGGAAGCTAGCTGGGGCAGCCTTTGTTACATAGCTTCTGTAGTGTGTAAGTTTTTAAGTTTAATTAGTTTCGTCATCATTAGGTTGCTTCATCTATCCTTTTTAGAACGGCAATAATGTTGCTGCAACTTGTGCATATATGTATTGAGTTCTCTTATAATATCGTCTGTATTCATTTTATTGAAGAATTAGCCTTATTTTTCTTCCAAATATGGCCGTCAAATGGGTAGGTTGTGGAATTAGGTTAGAAGGGCAATACATTGAAGTGAATTTTTTTTAATGTGCAACATTTGATAATGTCGATTAGCAAACTAAACCAAAATTTTTAAATAATGAGTTAAGCTTGCAAACATAATTCTAGTACACTTGTAGTACTACTTGTGTTCACATTGAGATTTTTCCTTTTGTTAATTTTTACCGCGGTTAGATTCTATATATCATTTTTGGCATATGCAAACATGACAATGAATTAATAAGAATACTACCAATAGTGTTGTGGTATGGGAAATTTTTCATTTCCACTTATCGATTTCTTTGTTTTTTTTAAGGTCTTTTAAAAATTAAGTTAAGTTTTTAAACAAATTAAAAAAATACCATTTTTAAATATTTGTGTTTTTGGATTATCCGCTCAATTTAAATATTTACTTAGAAAAGATGAAAGTATTAGTAATAAAGTTATAAAAGAGTAATTACAGTAAAAAAAAAATTAAATGCTCTCGAGTGGTCTAAATATTTCACAAAACATTGAGATATAGCCGTTTGCAGGTCAACTCAATCTCACAAATGTACATAATTTCCAGCATTTTCGAAGTTCCATTATTTCAGTATTTGTATCTACTATCATTTTGTTAGACTTTTTTTCTATTTGATAACGTTCATGTTTCCTATTTTATATCTTTTGTTTCTTATTTTTTTAAGAAACTAGAAACATGAATATGGTTGATAACCATTCTTGTTTGTTGTTTACTGAAAAAAGAAAATAAAAACATAAATTTATTTGATAACTATCTTTCGGTACTTGTTTCTCTTGTATTCTTTTTTACTATTTTGGTATTTTTTTTGTTTTATAATTTAAATATAAAAATATATAACATGCATTAAAATACATGGAGAATGATTATTAAATGTTTACATTATCTAATACAAATAAGTCTTGACATAAAATTTAATAACAACAATACAATTGTTTCCATCGTTCAAACCTTGTCCATTTTTTTATTCACAATGTTAATTGTCACTTGGGTCATTTACCTTCAATAGTGTCAATTTAGACCCGACTCTATTATATCGCTGCCTTGCTAATTTGATTGAATTTCCATTTAATGAATTATCAGTCCAATTTCAATATGGATCCCAACTGAATGGTGTGGTGAGTTGAGTTGATTTGGATGTCAATTTAAGTCCGATATCATTTTTAAGATCTGATCAGTATAAGTAAAAAATGATTACTTCACCTTCTCGGGAGAAAATGAAATTCTATTGTTGTACCTCAAATTTCTACTTCTCTAATTTTCTGTGGACAAATTTGGATATGCATATGATTGATTTGGAGCATAATGGAACCTGTATTCATGTATTGGATATTTGAAAGAAGAAAAAAATAAAGAAAGGAAGACAAATTTTATCTAATTTCTCGTAGAACAATATTTAGTAGTTTGTGATTTTTGCTTTTTGTTTTTATTTGATATTAAGTATTTTGTGATTTGTATTTGATTGTCATAAGATTATGGTCTAATTACTGTCTTATTGATATCTGATTACTATAATTGGTATTATATACTTATGTATCAATCTGAGTTATATATTATTTTAGTTTTTATATTTTTGTAGTATTTTGTAGTTATGGTTAAGTTTTCAATCTATGAAGTACAGACACAGATACGGCTACATGATACGGATACGATCGGATACGGCGATTCATCAATTTCTAAAAAACTAAAATACGGATACGTCTAAGGATGTGTCATTTTTTATATATTTTTTTTAATATATATTTCTAAAAAATGATGATACTAATACATTGAAGATACTTTTTTCTTTAAAAAAATCTAGGATATAGATAATTTAGCATACAAGTTAATAACAATAGCACAAAATAGAATACAAACACTAAAATACAATACAAAAAAAGCAGTATCTAAGATGTTGAAGTACAATAGTTAATAAAATGCAATAGAAAAGTGACTCATATAGTAAAGAAGAAGAAGAATATTAGAGAGAGAAGTACGAAGATAAATGAAGAACTTTTGAAGATATCCAAATGGTTTATATTTTTGTGGATTTTGTGGGGACTCAAATGTGAAGATGGAGATTAGATGATTCTAGTCTAGGGTTTGGTCCGTTACTTTTTTTTCTTTTAGTTTTGGACTCGAGTAGTGAGTTTTTTAAATAGGTTGCCTAATTTTAGATTGGGAAATATTAGATCGGTTACTTGTCTTTTTTCTTTAAAAAAAATACGCATAGAAATAGATACGTCAAATCGCGAGTTAGATACGTATCTGAAAATTATCTGAAAATATAGATACGTCAAATCGCGTGTCAGATATATATCTGGGAAGTATCTGGAAGTATCGGTATCTGATACGTGTATGATACTGATTCTTTGCCTCACATGAAGTATCTGCTTCATAGTTTCCAATAGTTTAAGCATAAAGAATCAAATATGACTATAGATTGATATTTGACATCATATCTATCTAATTGTCATGTGATTGTTGTTTGATATCCATCTGATTGTCATGTTTAGCACTTTGTGATCTTTATTTGATTGCTATGTGATTGTCATGTGACTTACATCGGATTTCTTTCTGATTGAAATGTGATTTTCATTAGATACAGGTACTTTGTGATTTTCATTAGATACAGGTACTTTGTGATTTTCATTAGATACAGGTACTTTGTAATTTCTATTTGATTGTCATGTGATTGATATTTGATTTCTATTTGATTGTCATGGTTGATAAAATTTGTAGCTTTGTATATTTAAATTTCATGGTTAGTATTGTGATCTCCCTCATAAACTACTTAAGTATCAATGTGATAGATTGCTAAGCGATGTCCAATAAATGATCGCCAATGGTATACTCAATAAATTATACACACAATTTTGATAGATTGTTAAATGATACCCAATGAGTTGTACCTCATTATAATAAGGTATGTCAATGTAATAGATTGCTAAATGATATACACAATACAAGGTATATCAATGCCACATATCATTGATATAACAATGATAGGTATGTAATATTACACAAAATTTTGGTATTATCTTTACATTCTTGGAGGCTTTACAGTTTAGTATCAATCAAAAACTACATTCATTTTCCACTTCAGGTTTATTTAGTGAAGATTTCCTTGTTTGAATTCTATTCCACTCTAGGTTTATTCTTAAAAAAATAAAGAATGAATTAGAAACAAGTATAAGATAGTAATGAAGGGAACTTGAATACCCTGCAGCAAAAGCAATTAGATGTGATTGTTTCTAATTTTGTTTTATAGAACAACCAAACATACAGAACAATGGAAACGTAAGATAAACATATTTTAATAACATGTTGTCTATTGTGATTAATACAGAAAGAAGAAGAGTTATAGCATCACATACACTCGAAGACTCAAATCTTCTTGCTTTCTCTCCATTCTATTGCAAATTCACTAACAGCACGAACTCTTCCCACAAACTCACGAACACTGCAACCAGACACCACCACGGGGTCTTCCTCGTTATTCTCAAGGACAAGATCATGCAGAGATGTGGGCTTGCACTCAATTTTGGCAAAAGGGAAAGAGATGATTGAGAGAATTTTCTATGAGAACACTTTTGTAGAGCTCGGAGAGAAGGAAAACCAGAGAGAGAATACTTTCTCTTACGTGAGAATATGGGAGGTTAAGGGAAGAGGGAGTTATAACTCTCTCCCCTTTATTTGATTAATTTTTGAAAGAATTAAATTCAAATCCAAAATTTGAATTTAATATATATTTAAAGTATATGTTATATCATATATAACCTATAGTTAATATTATATCACATATAACATAAACTACAGTTTATTATTATCTCAAATAACATAGGTATTAATATGAATCATATTCATATTAATTTTAACCTATAGTTTTTATATAAATCACATTCATATAATTAATAATTGAATCACATTCAAATAACAACCTTTCTCATCATACTATATAAATTAAATATAAATCATATTTACATTAATTTTAACGTATAGTTTTTATATGAATCATATTCATATAACTAATATTTGAATCAAATTCAAATATTTATTTCTCTCATAAAATTATATAAATTCAATATGAATCATGTTCACATTAAATTATAACATATAGTTTTTATATGAACCATATTCATAAAATTATATAATGTATCAGCATACATTATGTTTTATAATGTATCTATATACATTATTTAACTATATATTATACAATTAATTCCCTTTAATTAATTTAAACAATTCAAATGAAACCAAAATTAATTTGTTTCTTATCAATTCTTATTGAGCTAATGAAGGGACCTTATGGACCTATAGATTGAAGTTCCAATGATAAAAGATTAATTGATTAAAATCTTTAATCAAATTGATCAACATTCATTAACTATCGGTCACTCCACTAAAGACCGACAACTGCATCTTTACACTATAGATATATTTATGTGTCCATTAGATATAACCAATCAATAGCATGTTGACTCTTCACTAATTGCTCGTAAGTACAATTGAGTCAAATTACTATTTTATCCATGTAGTTACATTTCTCAAGTACCACTGGTCCCAACTATGAATGAACCCCTTTCGGGCCAAGAGAGAGTGAGGCGCCTCATTGTTCAAGTTTTAGAATCAGTCCTTAAGGGAGCACTTTATTTTCTTATCTCTTGTGAGTTGTCCTAATTAGACAAATCCCTAAAATGGTGCTTATTGAATCGGCAAATCTGACCACTCCCAAAATCAAAGGACCGTCCTCGTAGGTAGGAGTTCACAACTTACTCATGATTCAGGTCGGTGAAATGTAAGTCTCTTATAGCAATGACATTATAAAGAGCTATACATTTCATGGTTCGATCTTATACAAACTTTTTATATAGGATACCCCGCTCACGTATCTCCACATGAATGATCAAGATCATATATCTATAACACCTTACAACAATTGTAAGGTTTACAAAGCTGACCTTATCAGTAATGTTACCAAGATAAGACACCTAACATTATCTATATACTATAGATCATTTAGGTTAACACTTAAACATGGTCCATCCACATACATATTTAAGCTACATTAAATAACCTTGCATCTTTGGTTAATAGATTTTTGCATAAGTATCATAAAACAAGCCAACCATTGATTCAACTAATATATAACTATGAGGCTTTGAGACATACACCCCAACAAGTAATTAAATAGCAATCGAACAACAATCATATAGTAATCAAATAACAACCATATGATTGGAAGTCATAATTGAATAATGATACAAACAACTATTACTAAAATAAAAGGTAATCATATGATAATTAGAAGACAATCAAATGACAATATCAGAAATTACTATGAGACAAAAATAAAAATGTGATCAGATGATAATAAAAAATTAAATAAATGACAATCAGAAGTTATGTGACAAAAAAAAAAAGAGTAATAAGATGTCAACCAAAAACTAATTGATAAAAAAATAGAAGGTAATCACATTGCAATCAAAAGATAATCGGAATAAATATTTGACAAAAAAAAAAATGGAAGGAAAATAAAAAGACAATAAGAAGGCAATATTAAAAATGACTAATTATTTTAACTTTTGTCTAACAAAAATTGTGCAACTCCGAATGATTATGTTTTCAGGACCAGAGGCCAAGATAAGAAGAGACCATCTTTCATCGTGATCTGCAAGAAGCATATTAAATTTCTCTGAAAATTACAAACTAATCTCTAACTTCAGCGCATACAACCCATTTTCGTCTCTAGAGCAATGATTTTTCCCTCACATTTCTTAGGTAAATCTCAGCCTCCATTAGGCCGATGATTAAGATCGAAGGTACACAAATGGAGTTCCCCGGGTGCCTAATTTGCTCGCAAAATTAACTAATTCTATATATTTCGATGTTGTGATTCTGTTTCGGGTAGGTATTTTCAAAGAAATCAAATAGGAATTGGAGAGGAAGGAATCGACATTGAAGGAGCACAAATTAATTCAAAAGCAACAAACCCTAAAGTTACGTGAAGATGAAGAAGTGAATGCGAAAACCGTGGGACATTTTCGACTTTTCCTTTTCAATCCATCGGTGAAATTGGGCTGGACTGAACTATTTTGCCATTTCTGCAATTTTTTTTTTTTTTTTTTAATTTATTGTGGTTAGGAAAAGAATTTAAGAAAATATTGTGGTTTTGAAACTATTTAGAGATTTATGGTTGTTTTGGAGTTTTCGAGGGTGAGAATGTTATATAAAATATTTTGTGGAGGTTCAACCCTCTATCTAAAAAAGATGTCGAAAATTAAAGAAGAGGTCAAGGGTTTGACTCTCGATCTAAAAAAATTAAAGAAGAGGTCGAGGGTTGAAATTTAAAGAAAAGGTCGAGAGTTCACCTCCTTTAAACTACACAAGGCGGAAGAATTGAAGAAGAGGTCAAGGGTTGAACCCTCGACCTCCTTTAAAGCCGGGAATCTCTAAAAGAGTAGGTCGAGGGTTGAACCCTCGAACTCTTTAGCTTTTTGAATCTCTGCACGGCTGCAACGTCTCGTCCCATCAAAATTTAATTTTCCCAACGCCCCTCTGCGGACCGTAGGTCGAGTTTAACCCCTCCTCCTCTCCTCTCACTTCTCACAGCTTCTGTCTTCACTCTCATTTCTCACCGAAATTATGCCTTCTTCATTTCATCGTTTTTTTCGTTTATTCGCTTCTTCATTTTTTCATATCATATCGCCTTCTTCTTCGAACCTAATTAAAACTCTTACAAATTTGTTTATGCCTTCTTCATTTCTTCATTTGCAAATCTTCTTCTCTCGCATTCGTCCATTAAATTGTGAGGTTCATAGTTTTTGTTGCTGTTTGAGAAACAAAGAACAAAAAAGGTAACGTTAACAAAAAAAATCCTATATTATCATAATATTTTGTTTTTTTCATAGTTTTTGTTGTAGATCCATCTTCTCATAATATTTTGTTTTTTCCTAGTTTTTGTTGCGAGAAAATAGAGACAATTGTCACTTTGGGGGGAAAAAGTAAAACCACTATTAATTTTGTGAATTTACTATTTATTTATTACTAGTTTTTTTTATATTTAGTCGATCTATCATGTTAATTTTTTAGTAGTGGTTGAATTCAGTAATATTTACATATTGATGTTAGTAGTTATTTCTCTATTAGTGTTAATCTTAGTAGTTGTTATTAGTGTTAATCTTATTTATATTATGTTATACCAACATGTCAATCTTATTTATATTTTGTTTGTTTTTGTTTGTATTTAAGTATAGTTTATTGTTATGTTTAAAAAATTGATGTTTATGTTTTAATATTTTTAGTTTAATACAAAATTATTATGATTTTTTAAAATATATTTCTTATGATATTTGATTTGTTTAGTATTAAACTTGAAAATATAATTTAAAATAGTTTGAAAAAATTTGATTTATTTTTATGTTTAAAAAGTTGATGTTTATAATTTAAAAAGTTTAATATTTTTAGTTTTATACAAAATTATTGTGATATTTTTTAATATACTTCTTATAATTTTTTTTTTATATTAAATTTGAAAAAAAAAATAGTTTTAAAAAGTTTACCTCATTATTATGTTTAAAAAGTTGATGTTTATAGTTTAAAAACTTTAATATTTTTAGTTTAATACAAAATTATTGTGATTTTTTGTATAAATTTCTTACAATGTTTGAAAAGTTTGATTTATTATGTTTAAAAATAGTTATAAAAAGTTTATTTATTCTTATATTTAAAAAGTTGATGTTCATAAACCTTAAAAAGTTAGATGTTTATAATTTAAAAAATTTGATATTTTTAATTTAATATAAAATTATTGTGATTTTTTCTAATATACTTCTTATAATATTTTATTTTTTTTTTTTTGTATTAAATTTGAAAGAATTGTTTTAAAAAATTTACCTCATTGTAATGTTTAAAAAAGTTGATGTTTATAGTTTAAAAATTTTAATTTTTTTAATTTAATAAAAATTATTGTGTTTTTTTGTATAAATTTCTTATGATATTTAAAAAGTTTAATTTGTTGTTATGTTTAAAAATAGTTATAAAAAGTTTAATTTATTATTGTTTGTCTTCTTTTTTTTTTTTTTTTTTTATAGAAAATGACAAACAAATGTTTGGGATTTATATTGTTTAGAAATGGTAATATGATTGATGGTATTGATGGGGTTAACTATGACAAACCACCAAGTGGGGGTTTTAGCATAAACGTGAACAATGGAATTGTATTTGAACAATCCATTAAAATGGTTGGGATGTCACTTAGTGTAGATATGAGAACAAATCAGTTAAAAATAATATATAGACATTCTAATCTAGAACCATCCGATCAATAAGGTTTATGCTATTCCTTATTATGAATGCACAAACTATGAATTTGATGTTATCAATCGCGATGCCACTGCCGAATTTAGTGCATTTTGGATATAAACTTGAATGAGATTTCAGAACTAAAACAGACGATGAATTTGAAGAGTTGAATTTCGATGGTCGTGAACATAAGTTATTTTTAGATACATTCAACGATTTGGATCATTCGAGAACATAACCCAATTGTAGCCCTTGTGGATGTTATGAAGGTACGAGCGGTACTGTTCATGTAACAAGTGGCAAACGTTCGGCATTCCATGTTCGCATTTTATGGTAGTTTGCTCACATTTTAACATGAACTACGAAGACTTTATTGAGGACCACTATAAATTGTCAATGTATGCTGAATGTTAGTCTCCTCAATTTCAACACGTACCGCATGAATATTATTGGATCACACACCCTAATATGCCCGTTTTACATCCTGATCCATCGTTGTTGAGAAAACCGGGTAGACCAAAAAGTTCACATTATCATAATGAGATGGATTGGACAGAACCAGTCACTTGACAATTATTTGGATTTTGTAATTAGTTAGGCCATAATCGAAGGAAGTGTCCTTCATTACTAAGACGGACTCCAGATGGTTAGGGATTGAGAAATAAATATATATTTTTTATTATACATTCAATTTATTGTATATTTAATTTTTTAATTATAATTTATTATATATTCAATTTTTTTTATTATAATTTATTGTATATTCATTTTTTTATTGTAATTTATAAAGTTGTACATTATTCTTTTAATTGAGAAATAAATACTTTTTTATAATGTATATTTAATTAAGTGTAGATACTTTTATTGGATATTTAATTTTTTTATTGTAATTTATACAGTTGTACATTATTCTTTTAATTGATAAATAAATATTTTTTTATCATGTATATTTAATGAAATGTAGATACTTTTATCGTATATTCAATTTTTTTTATTATAATTTATAAAGTGGCATCTTCTTGACAGGGTGATGAGATAATTCGGTTTTCAGGATGTCTCATCGCCTTGTAATACTGAACCCCTACTACATGATATGACCGTAGATTGGTCCGAAAAAGTTGTAGTAGGTTTATTGCAGTGGGGGTTTCTATTGAACAGTTTGATATGGATGTCACTCAAACTACATTCATTGGTATAATAATATCACAAGGCGCTACGTCACTCGTCCGGAGTAGTTGTGTGTCATATGGTAAATGAATGAATATTATTTAATTACTTTTAATTTAATTTAATTTTAAATATTATCTAATTATTTTTAATTTAAATTAATTTTAAATATTATCTAATTGTTTTATAATCCACTGAGATCGAACAACAGTAGACTCCGTGATGTTGCGAATAATCCGAACTAGGTTCTTGCTATATGTAGTGACAACCAAAGTTATATAGAGGAGATACATTATATGTATGATATATCTATTGTTCTTCTGCCAGCTCCTAGATGTAGAGATCTGTTCGGGAAGATGATGAGTTTGATGAGGTTGTCCATAATGTGAAAGAGTTGCCCTGTGATGCAGACGCAGAGTCTTACTGATACATTATGACTCAGAGGCTGGTCCTTCGTCTTCATACGTGCATGGACATGGTTGGGGCCGTGGAGAGCATAATGAATATTTATATTATGAAGTGCTGCAGAGGTACCAAAGCAACATAAAAAAGAACCAGAGCAACCTCAAGTTCGAAGTCGACGACAACAACCAGCTTGAAATCGACGACGTCCACCTTGTGGGACATATTGATTTTTGTAATTATCTTTATATAAATGAGATATTCTAATTTACACTTTTTTATTTTTATAAGATATTACTTTCTTTTAATTTGTTACGTTTAGAGTTAAGTTAAATAAAATAATAAAATAATAAAATAATAAAAGGTTGAATATACCAAATAATAACGAGTTAGAGTTTAATAAAATAATAAAATAAGAAAAATAAGAAAATTTCAAATTAATGGAAAATTAAAAAAAAAAAAAAAAACCCATGAAAGTCGAATCTTCAAATTAGACCTAGGTTGGTCGAATTTTGAAGACTCGACACATTAAAAAAAAAAAACAACTATATTTTTATAAATAGTTTGAAAACAACAATATTTTTATAAATAGTTTTTAAAACAACAATATTTTTATAAATAGTTTTTAAAACAACAATATTATTTCAATTTTCCATTTATAACATATACATGACCTATGGATCTAATTTTAAAATTCATTTTTGACATAGCTCCAACTATCCAAAATAAATAACAAAAATAATATATCGCAAAATTCTAACTGGTTTTAAGTGTACTAAAATTAATATTTTAAAGTAAAATTAAAATAATATATAGGGTTGACAAAATTCTCCGCAGGGACCCGTCTGATTGGGATTGGGAATTCTCGGTTTGATGGGGTGGGGATGGGGAGGGTGTCCCTGCCCCGTCCCCGACCCCGACCTCAATTAGGTTTTTAAATATTTTCTCTCTATATATAATTAGATTTTTAAATATATTTTCTCTCTCTATATATTAGGTATTTAACTTTTTACATTTAGTTTAATTTTTAATTTAACGCAATCTAAGCTCAATCAAAGTGTCCAAATCCAAATCAAAGATAATTTAAAAAAAAAAATAAAAAAAATAAAAAAAATCTTCATGGGAAAATAAAAAGGGAAAATGGGGAATAGACCATCACGGGGACTTGTTTCCCCTACGGGAAATCCCGTTCCCATCCCCGCCCTGAAATGGTGAGGATGGGGACGGGAAACCCTCTCCCGCCCCACTCCAGTCCCATTGCCAACCCTAATAATATACAAATATATATATTGAAAAATTTTTGTTAAATAAGAGAACAACAACTCTTGTACAACTGTTGTAAGTTTATAATATATTTCAAGAATTGTCAAATCGTTCAATTGTGATATGGTAAACTAAAATGATGTAGAGGCATTAATAACCGTTAAGAAAAATCCGCGTATATTGAAAAAAAAAAGAAAAAAAAAAAGAAGAAATCAAAAGAAAAAGAACAAAAAAGGGCAATCAAAAGGAAAAGCAGATACAATGGTGGCATAAGGCAAGTCTTGTTATTGCAGCAAAGAGAAAGTTTGGCAGTGAAGAGTAAGAGCAAGTAAAGCAAATACAATGGAGTGTTGGGGGTTTTATCTCTTCTCCTTCCCACTTGATGCAAAAGGCAATTGTTTCTTACAATCTTCACCATAGAACACATACAACTGCCCGATTATGAACTTCGATTCATTCCTAAGCTTTGTTTTTGCCGAATGACAAATGCAGATTGAGATATGGCTTTATCATCCTACGCCATGCCTACAATTCCTTCCTCCTTTTGCTTTCTTTGCTTGTTTCATTTCAACAAATCCAACAATGGGTTTCACCAAGACACCAAGATTTACAAGGGTTTTGCTGGAATGACAGCCCCTTCCAGCTCCGGCGGAATGCGGGGCGGAAATGGGCTTTTAATTGGTTCGCTTTCGAGTCAGGCGGCTGATTTTCTTATCACTCCCCATAGTTCTTTGAATTGGAGATTGAATGCTCTCGGCATTGACTCGACTACCAGCTCCCAAACTCGTACCCCCACCATTCACGACAAAGGACCCAATGGCACCGCCGCCACACTTGAAATCCACGTTACTTGTTACCAGGTGATTCTCTACCACCCATCTCTCTTTTCCTCGTTTTGGGTAATGATTTAACTCATTATTTTACATTGATGATTTGCTACGGTTTGTGAGCTTTATTATTGTGGTTTACTGTTTTTCTTTTTTGCATTGATGGCTTGTTTGTTTGAAAACATTGGAAACATAACTGTAGAGGAGTTGGTCTATCTTTTCAATCTGATTAATTTATCACGTTGTTTTATTATTTTTTCTTTAAGATAGAATGTGCAGTTACGAACAGTGGAAGGTAATGGATACATCCTTTGATCTTTTGAAGCTTGGCTGTAATTAGTTCTCAGAGATTGTTGGATGACAAAATCATGTTAATGCCACTAGTTTAACCTTTAATATGAAGAAACATTAAATGACAAAATCCTATCCATGTGACATAAACTGACATTAATTTCTAGATTCTTTTAAATACTCGTGATGCCAACCAAGGAAGGCTCCCTTATTATGTCCACTCCCCAAGTTAAAGCATTATGTTTAGAAATAATGCTGAAATTCAGTCTCAATTGGCTAGCCTTCCTCTTCCCTATAACTATGCATTTTCTGTTTCTGGATCTTTTATGGTTATGCTTTGATTTTTGAAATTGTACTGCATTATTTTTTCTCCTCTGTGGAGTTTTGTATCAATCAATGAAAAGTTGTCTCGTGTCCAAAAAAAAAAAAAAAAAAAAACCCTCAGGGGCATTTATTCCCAACTTGTGAATTTCCTAGCAGATTCTGGAATTTTCTCTTAAAATCCTTTGGCTTGAAGATTCTATAGCGTTGTGACATTAATAGGCTTCTTCATTGCTTAGAGGTGGGACACCCCTTCAAAAGAATGAAGAGATACTTTGGATGCAGTTAATTCTTTTGAGGTTTTGGATGGAAAGATACAGCAGGATATGCAATAGCAAATATCAGCAGTATCGAAAATTTGTTGATGATGTTATTGTTTTATTAGTTCTTGGCTGGTGTAAATGTTTTCCCTCTCCCTTTAAAGATTATAGCTAAAATGATGTTTTGATGTGTGGCGGGATTTCTTTTCAGTTCAACAACATACAGGGTGGGGAGATTTGAATCTCTAACTTAATTGAGGATATATGCCTTGACTAGTTGGAATATGAACTATGTTGAGGTTGAGTAATAGACTTTCTTGAAGTTTCCTCTTCATTAGGGTCCAACACTCCTCTTTCTTAATATTTCTAACTATCAATGTAATATATTGTTTTTGATATATATATATTTGTTATATTTCTTTTAAACTAAAATCTAACCGCAAATTTTCTTTGGTTCTCAATGCAACTCCTCCTTGTTATCGACTTTGGAACACTCCATTGCATATAAGCAACAAGAACAACCTCAATAATTTCTTTCCTTCAACTAATGCATCCTAAAACTTGGAAATTCAATTCTCTATTACTTCTCTTTTGACTCTATCAAACAAGAATCTTAGAAATAATATTATAGACTCTCCAATGATTGAGAGATCTGAATCCTTCATGAACCTAAATAACTTAAAAGGCTTCTTTGGGACCATTTTGAGGTTGAAGATTAATAAAGGCAAGTGTGTCTTTTGGTATAAAAAGAACTATGTTTCTATAAACTTATGAATTATGTTCTCATTTGTCTGGTTTGAGTGACATTCCTATTTGTTATCTTTCCCTCGAGCCCCTTGCATGGTCGCAAAAGCAATGAGAAGCTCATGCAAGATTTTCTTTCGGAAGGGGTGGATGAAGGAAAATGCTTGCATTTGGTTAGTTGGGAAATTATTGGGAAGCCGGTCAGTCGGTTTTTTTTTTTTTTTGGGGGGGGGGGGGGGTTGTAATAAGACTTGCACAAAGCTTGGAAAATGGCTTTTGCCTTTTTCACCTTAGACTCGACTCCTTGTGGAATATGATTATTGTTAGCAAACATGACCCTCACCCCTATGATTGGTCGTTCGGTGGGGTTAAAGGCCCCTTTAGGAATCTTTGGAAGGGAGCCCCATTCCTTTTCCCACCTTGTTTGTTGTGTGGTGGGGGAAGGTAAGGATATGTATTTTTTGGGAGGATCAATTTTTGGACTGGTCAAGGATTTCAATTTCCTATTTGTTCGGGTTTCGTGGTTCTTTGATCGATAGGGAAACGATAGAGGTTGTCTCCCTTTTATCTTCGATAGGAGATTTTGATTTCAGAGTTGGGAGAAGAGATGTTCATGTTTGGAGTCTTGATCCTTTAGAAGGATTCTCTTGAAAATCATTTTTTTGGCATTTATTGGATCCCTTTCCTGTTAGGGAGTATGTCCTCGATATTTTGTGGAGGATTAAGGTTCCAAAGATTGTGAAGTTCTTCACTTGAAAAGTTTTACTCGATCGTGTGAACACTTCGTATTGGCTTTTTGAGAAATTTGCCTTCGTTAGTTGGCCCTTTTTATTGTATCCTTTGTTAGAAGGCAGAGGAAGACTTGGACTAATTGCTCTGAGGTTGTGAGTTTGTGAAGTTTGTGTGGAATCACTTCATCTAAGAGCTTGGTTTTACATGACTCATTAAAGGAATGTTGACAATGTGATTAGGGAATTCCTCCTCCATCCGCCCTTCAAAAAGAGGAGTCGTTTCTTATGGTTAGCAGAGGTATATGGTCTGTTACGTGACCTTTGGGATGAAAGAATAACAAAGTTTTTAGAGGTGTGGAAAGGAACTCAAGTGATGTTTGGTACTTAGTGAATTTTCATGTTTCCCTTTGAACTTCGATTTCGAAGACTTTTTGTAATCACTCCTTATATTTGACTTCGTTTGTTCCCCTTTCTGTAGAGGGGTTTTTGCGGGCTTTGGTTTTTGTTTGCCCTTGTATTTATTCATTTTTTCCTTAATGAAAGCAATTGTTTCTATAAAAAAGAAAAAAGAAAAAGTTTGACGTGTCTTTCATTTTCTCTAGTCTTACAAATGTATGCAATAATGACGTCAATAGTTTGTGATTACATCATCAACTCAATTTTTTATGTTATTCTTGCAAATAATATGATACAAATGTTCATTGTGCAGCTTATTGGTGTCCCAGATAAATCTGAAAAAGATGAGATTGTTAAATCAGTGATGGAATTAAGAAACATTGAAATTGAAGAAGGTTACTCCATTGATGCTATTGCATCTCGCCAGGTTGGTGGGGCCAATATTTGGTTTAGGTTCGAAGAGTTCTCTTGTCTTGTTATCATGAATAGCAATTTTCTATGATCGAAAACAATCTTATTAAGGATTGATTGGAATATTAATAAAATTTATTTGTTTGTTAGCTTATATTTTGTGTTTTAGTTAGTTACACCTTTGGCTGTTTGTTAGCTTCAGCTGTGGCCTATAAATTGTTGCACTTGTCCTTTGTTAAGGATTGATCGAAAACTTAATAACATCTCAAATTACGGGTTACATCAAAGTGCCTCTAAATGAAATCCCAGGTATTCGCTTTAAACTGAAAACTCCTAACCAACAGAAAACAAACTAATTTAAACAGAAAACTAATCACATGTTGTTTGCAAGTCTCTGATGCCTACATCATGACCAACTTTTTTTCTTCCTTGATAGTTATCTTCTTATTTATTTATTTTTTCACCAGTAATCCTCTTACAATTGAGGGGTCATATTAAGTTGTACATTATCATTTTATAGAACAGGAGAAACACGTATTTCTTCACATTTATATGATTCGATTTTGGGGTATTTTTCAGGATCTTTTAATGGATGTGAGAGATAAACTTCTATTTGAACCACATTATGCTGGTAACATGAAGGAAAACATCCCACCTAAGTCTTCCATTCGAATTCCTTGGGCTTGGTTGCCAGGTGCTCTTTGCCTTCTTCAAGAGGTAAGTTCAAGATTCATTGTACACTCACCTTCTTCTTTTTGAGCAATACGAGTTATTTTATGGACAATTTTCTTTTTAATATTTCATATTTAAAAATTAATGAAAAGTCTTATTTCCTTTTGAAAAGAAAAAAGATAATATGTAAATGCATTCAGATTTAGTTTAGTTTGCAACAGGATTGCTAAGGGATGTTACCAGGGACCTAGGGTATCAAAGGTATACTATTAATTAATTAGGGAAGTTGTTAATGTGATTTGCTATATATATAGTGAGTGGGAAAGAATGAATGTAGGCATTTATTTAGTGGGTTTAAGCTTGAGTGGTCTTAAGAGATCACTCAAGAGAGGGAGGATCTAGGTATCTTGAATTACTTGGCTTATCATGTGTAATTATTCTAGGTCTTATTTGGCTTGACTGGATGTCCCTTTTTGGTCCCCCCCCTTCTTTTATTTTTATTTAATTTTTGGTATAGTATTCCTCATGTTTTCTTCCATTTTTTCTTAATGAAAGTGTAGTTTTTCATCTAAAATACCATAGTTCTTTACTTTTTACCTTTTACATTTTATCATGTAATTGTTGGACCTTCCCTCTCCTGAAATCACTCAAGCCTAGACCAACTTAATCAATAAATAACTCATCCTTTTCCACTCACTCTATTTATAACAATTCACCACAACATTTGTAACGGATTAATAATGTACCCTTACTACCCCATTAACATTCCTAATTTATCCTAATAGCATTCCCATCAGTCTGTTAAATTATAGGGTGCATTGTTGAGGAATTATGTTTTTGCCCATCAAGTTTGATTCTCTCTTTTATAAAATATGCAACTTCTGTTTAATTGTTAATATTTCTCGCGTTGGCATTGGTTGAAATTTACAAAATCGGAACCACTTTGTTAGTAATTTTAGTTTGCAGGGCTCATTCTATTTGAATAACAATCTTTCATTTTTTTCTCAATAAAAGTTGTTTCATCTATAAAATAAAATCTTCTCCTTATTTTTCCCTCTTGAAGTGAGTTGAATTTCAAAGGGTTCCAGATGAAAGATGAGTATTCTAATTTTCTTTTCCAATTTTTTAGGTTGGAGAAGCCAAAATGGTGCTTGACATTGGACAGACAGTTGTCCAATGTCCAATGGCTAAGCCTTATATGCATGACATACTGCTCTCCATGGTATTAGCAGAGGTATGTTGTTATGGACAGTAGGCGGAGACTCTTGAAGCACCCCATTCTTATTTTAGTCTTGTTATATATCCTATTCTTATATTAGGTGCTTTCTTGAAGTGTGCAATTGCAAAACTCGGTTTTGAGAAGAACATGGTGTCTCAAGGATTTGAAGCTCTTGCACGTGCTCAATATCTACTAAGAAGTCAAACATCTCTTGGGAAACTAAAATTGTTATCTCAGGTGAAAGGCCCACTTCTTTTGCGTGTCAATTTTTCAAGCTAATAATTCATTAGGCATTTTTACCGCTCTATCTATTATGCATGTGGAGTCTTGTACCTTGAGTTTCCTGATCAATTCCTTTTCTTTATGGTAGTATATTCCCTTCCCTCCATAGGGGTTTCTAGCTTGTATATTGTCCAGAATATTTTTGAGAAGAAACTGACTTTTTTTTTTTTATTAAATTAGTGAACATATACTAAGTTCAATAGTTGGAGCAATAATGCCTTGGGACAGGCAAAAGGTTCTCTAGGATTAGTGCGGTTGGGCTAGATACCTAGGTATGAAAGAAAAAACTTGGAGCAATAAAATTTATAAGCTTGAAAACAATTTTAAAAATAGGGATTTTGAGCAATGGAAGGTTCTCTTCTTTCTCTCTTTAGTTTTCTGTTTATTTTCATTCTCTCCTTTGATCCTCAATGCGCAAGAGTTTATTTTCACTTTGGATTTTGGATTTGAGTAGTTGCGTTGAGGGCAAGTATTTTCATATTTAAAGAAAATGATAGGTTCACTATTGAAAACAGGGGAAGGAATATTCTGCTTCCTCCCCATCTATACCAAAACAAGTATTTTTATATTTGGACTAGAAATGATAGTTTCATTATCTTCCTACAATAGAGCAAATTTCCAATGTACTAAGAGTGATGTGGTAGTATTAGAGTAAATTAGGATATCTTGGTTAAATCCTTAATTGATTAGGATTGAGATTAGTTTTTTTATTGATTAGGATTATGATTAGTTCCCTTGGCTTCATAGGACTGGGATTAGTTTCTTTGATTAATTAGGATTAGGATTAGTTTACTCTACCATTCTCTATCAATAGAGGAATTGTCTTCTTGTATTCGTAACTGTTGATGCATAATAAAGACTTTGATTTGATTCTTGGAGAAATTCTCCTTTTATCTTCTAGGCTATATCAAAGAGACTTCCAAAGAAACAATTTGACAAACTAATTAACAAGCTGGCTATAGAGGACATCTTTAAACCAACTTGAGTGGAAGTGTTTGAATTTCTACTACTTAGAAATATTTATGTGTAGATATTGGAGGTCAATATTTGGCCTTATGTGTTCTTACTATTATTTTTCTTTATTTGTAATAGTTCTTTGTTCTATAAGAAGACCTAAGTTGCATATATTAATATGTATAGATATATTTTGATTTTCTCAAAATTTCAAGTAGCCGTGGAATTTGTCAGACATTTGGGATGTAAAACAATTTAGGGATGACATGTTTTTTCCTTTTTGGTTTCTTTATGCCGTCCCAGTGTATTTTGCCCCTCTACATTATTTTTGTTACTTCCATTATTAAAATGTTGCATATTCTAAATTTTATGGAATGTTGATCTGTTTTATCATTCAGCTAACATATTTTCTGGGAAACGGAACAACCAAATGAATACTTTTTGCTGCCCCTGGTTTCAGATTGAAGAATCTTTGGAGGAACTTGCACCTGCTTGCACATTGGAGTTGTTGGCTCTGCCTAACTTACCCATGAATGCTGAACGGAGAGCAGGAGCAATTGCAGCACTACGTGAATTGCTAAGACAAGGTCTTGACGTGGAAACATCATGCCAGGTTCAGGATTGGCCATGCTTCTTAAGCCAAGCTCTTGGTAGGTTAATGGCTGCAGAAGTGGTTGATCTTCTTCCATGGGATGAATTAGCTCTTATAAGAAAGAATAAAAAATCAATCGAGTCACAGAATCAAAGGGTCGTGGTTGATTTTGATTGCTTCTTTATGGCTTTTAAAGCTCATCTTGCCCTTGGGTTTTCAAGCAGGCAGACAGAGTTGGTAATTTCACTTTTGCAGCTGATGCTATTGCATATAGAAAAGTTTTGTTTATTGGCACACATGCATATCGCCTTGCTCAAAATATTTTTGAAGATGATTGAATAATAATCACTAAAAACTTAGTTTCATAGTTAAGAAAACATCTAAAAACATAAGAGCAAATTGGTACGTTTACTTTCATTAATGCTATGTCATATACTATTCTTATGTAGATTGAAAAAGCAAAAACTATATGTGAATGTCTGATAGCATCAGAGGGTGTTGATCTGAAACTTGAGGAGGCTTTTTGCGATTTTCTTCTTGGTCAGGTAGATTGTTTTTATTATCGTATATGTAACCCAGACGTGGTAATCTAATTTCATGATCTTAACCTATCTTAAATTACTAAAATTTGATATTGAGTGTTAACTCTTATTCTTGCTATTATGTTTCCAGTGCAGTGATTCTGAGGTTTTTGAAAAGCTTCAACAGTCTATTTTAAATTCAAAACCAGCTATGCCTACCCGATCGTCAAATTTAGCAATGGAGAAAAAGCATGCAGAGAACACATACCAATTGTTGGTAAATTCTCCTTTTAAACAGATAGGATGCTTAAAAAAAAAAAGGAACTGAGGGTATATTCTGTTAAGATAAATATAGACATATATTGAAGCCCAATTTAGTATGGGATGTTTTATTCGTCAGTTATCTAGTCTTTTTAAGTGTTTGTGCAATGTGGGTGTTGTATTTTAGTCTTTGTTGGCTTCTGTTGCTACTTTTGTAATTTTTCATGTCCTCAATGAAAAGTTTCGGTTTCCCTTGAAAAAAAAACTTTTAAAGGATGGAAGACTAAAAAACTCCTATTTGCAGATATACTATAACAGACACAATGCTATTGATTTTGACATTTTAGATTAAGTATATATTTCTTAAAATTTTGAAATTTGTTGTTTGATACAAGGTTTCTATGGTTTTCAAAATACTTCTCAATGGTTCGCCAATGTCTATGACCATACATCCAAAATCTCATTTTGGACTATGGTTATGCTGTTCGTACATATCGTTTGTTTCAAATTTGGTCTCATTTGTGATACGTTTTTTTGGAAATTTTGTTATACAGAATATTTAATATTTGCAGGAATATGAAAATATAAAATATACGTAGCTTGGGAGGCCTATCACTTTTCCTACAATATGCACTTCTTATACTTGTTAGTTTTATTTATTTATTTATTTTTTGAAACGGAAACAACACTTTTCATTGAGGACATGAAACAAGACTAATGCTCGAATTACAAAAAAAACAATCGAACTAACAAGAACTAGAACTAAGGATCAGCAGGTGCACCTGGTTATCTCAACTAGGTTGACACACCATACCCTCATCACATCCCAAAACAAAATATGACAATATTTAGTTTAAAATTCTTTATCCGCTTTTCCTGACGTCTCTTTTTATATCTGAAAGCCTGTTGAACTTGAGCAGGAAATATGGTTGAAGGATACTGTACTTGGTGTCTTTAAAGATACGAGGGATTGCTCCCTGACACTGGTGAGATTCATACCAATAGATCAGATTTGAGAACTCTTTTTTTAAACATAAAGCGTATACTGAACTTAGTAGTGGCAAGCATTATTTATTTATTTGTTTATTTTTTAATGTTTGTTCAGGTTAGTTTTCTCCGCGGTGAGAAGAAAATGGATGCAAAGAAGAAAATTAACCATTCTCAGCAGCAGATTATAGTTCCCACAAATAACAGGCCCATATCCACTTCCTCTCTGTCAGAGTGGAGGGATGTTGAGAACTCCTTCCTTAATTCGAATTCTTCCCAAAATCTTGGGAATATCATTAGACGTTTAACTCCTACTAACTTGCCAAGTCAATTAGGAACGGGAAAAAAAAAGACTGATGCCAACTCATCATCAGTTCAATTGAAAAGGGACCTTCGCATAAAGAGATGGAAAATTTCAGAATTGTGGTTCGCCAGGGGCAGTCTTGTCGATAAAATGAAAGTTCTTGTCATAATTGGGTGTATTAGTTTTGCTTCCTTCAATCTAATGAGCACGATGATAAAGATGAAACCTTTTCCTACATGGACCCCGCATAAAGCAAGCCTGAATACCAGCTCTGTTTTCAGCGATGAGGGTCTGTCTCTAGATAATGTTATAGTGCCTCCAAATACGAAGAGCAAAGCAAATCTTAGTAGTAGTCTTAAAAGGCTTTTGTCAAAGTTAATGAGGAAGGGTAGGAACTTAGCAGGCACAAGTGATATGCTACTGTCATCTGCAATTACAGCTTCAAATCAGAAGCTGATGTTGGTTGAGGAAGCTGAAGCCCTTGTGAAGCAATGGCAAACGATTAAAGCTGAAGCTTTGGGACCTAACTATCAAATTTACAGGCTTGCTAAAATTCTTGATGGAACAATGCTTTCCCAGGTAAAATTCATTGAAGTTCAAGCTGCTTTCGTCACAATCTAGGATCAATATTTCTTGTATATGAGAAACTGAAACTTACTAAGTACATACGTATAAAAGAAACCAAAAAGATCGATAGCAACTATTGAAGTCATCTAACAACGAAAAAAAATACTAAATAAGGAAAAATTTCCTGGAATGACAGAAGATGTCAAGGACAAAGCTGCTACTTTTATTTTCAACATTTGTATAGAATTTTGGGACGTCTTCAAAAAGAATAGGAAACCGAGAATGTCATTAGACGAATCTATTTCTCAAAGAATAGAAACAAAAACCAAGAATCTTGTAATGGAAATATTATTGGACACCTAAGTTTATCTTCTCATGGGAGAGAAGATAAACCGAACAATGAGTGATAAACTAGTTTGTCACGCATCACTTCCAACCACCTTCCCCTCAACAACTACCAATGATGAGATTCTTAGTCAAAACCATCTACTAAAGTCTTGGAAACATTCCTTTTTGGGCCTAACTACAAATCCTCCCGAAAGTAAATTCATCGTCCATCTCCTTGCTTGAACCTAGTCATAACCTTCAACCTCTGGTTCCAATTTCCAAATGAATCGCTAGAAGCTCTTGCCATTCTTCTGGTTTATTATTATTATTATCATTTTTAACAAGAAACATAATTTTCATTATATATATATATATATTTTAAAAAATCTTTTGGCCCTTCATTTTAGTGAACTGTCATTACTTTGTTCCCTTATTTTCTCTATTTCACTTTGTAATCATTGGACTTCAGACTCGAGAAGGAATCTCCAAATCCATTTTGCAAGCTGGGTTGTTTGTGCCTCCTTAGCATTTTCAGCCTGATGTCTTCTGTTTTAATTAGTGGAGAGAATATGCTGTACTTTTGTAGATGACATCCTTCCTCCTACATATTCATCACCCATATAAACAAAAGTCCCTTATGTTTAAAAATTAATTGTATATCAATTAAGCTTATTAATGAAAATAGCGCTAATAAAGATGGAAATATTAATTGTATATCTATTAAGCTCTATTTTATTAATGAAAATAACATCTGCACGCATATGAAAAAGAGGCATGTTTGCCTGAGGAATGTGAGCTACTCCTTTCTTATCCATGGGAGCCTTGGGGTAAAGTGACAACGTCGAGAAGTTTGAGGCAGGGAGATTCCCTTTTCCCCTTTTCGTTTCTTCTAGTAGTGGACATCCTCAGTAGAATGGTAAGAGTGTGTCGAAGGTAATGTCATTGAGCCATTTGAGGGTAGTAAGGATGGGGTGGCCCATTCCGATCTTCAATTTGTTGATGACACTCTTTTCTTTTACCAGATGCTGAATCACACTCTTGTCTTCTTTGAGGAGATGTTGGGTTTGAAGATTAACAAGGGGGATTCTCAAACCCGACATCTCCTCAAAGAAGGCAAGAGCATGATTCAGCATGATCGAAAAATGATCTGAAGTTGGCGTCATCAACTGTAAGGCTTTTACATTTGTATAAAGATCGAGCCAACTTTAGAAGCAAAAAATCTATTAGTTTTGGTTAACCGTGGAGCTTCCTTACCATTCGACCACGTAAAATTAGCATTTGAAAGTGGAGCATTAATTTTCCAACAACATTCTACAAAAATATGTTAATTACCAGACCATTTCTCCATAGGAGCTGGCAACATCTGTTCTGTATGAAGGGCGTTGTCAAACATTCAGTGTACGAGAAAGACAGTAGAGCAACATGTGGATCTTGCAATAATCTTTGTTGGTTCAGAGGATCTCCTTGGAAGCATTTGGTAAATCAGGAGGTATTCTCACATTTGTTGGGTGATATTCATTTATGACGTTACTGTTTACACAGAAAACGTTTCCCTTGGCTGGAAAATCACATCTTTTTCTCCCTTGATGCTTGGAACCATGGTGCATTGGGGGAGACTGCATCATTACCAGATAATAGGTTCAAAGTTGTGGGATTAGCAACAAGAGAATAGAACTTAACATTGCTGTTCATTTGGTTTGGAAGAAGAGTATTCAACGTTCTCTCTCAAGACAGGACACTTCCTTATTCATATCGCCCTTGGATTCCTCAAGTCAAAGTCTTATCAAGTGATTCTATAGCTAAGCATTTTGATGATTATTCACCTTGAGATTTCTGTTCAACTAAATTATTTTTACTTCTTCAAAGCTTTCGTCTATATTGATTTGGAAATAGTTTCAAGTGAAGAAGAAAAACCCAATGAAGAAGATGAAAAAAAATATCAAACACCGAGCAAAAATCGAACAAGAACAACGTCACACTAATTGCGGTGGAAATGGATCATTAAGCTGTCAAAGAACTTGAAGCGAATGATAAAGAAGACGTGATTCTTGAACAATTCTCCTTGGAAGGTGGTTTTTTAGTGATTGGTCCTTTGAATGCGGTTTTGAATGAGCTTGAAGAAAACATCTTTTTTGGGTTTATGCCCGATGGAGAAGTTCATCTTTTGATGGCAATATTGGATTTTTTGTCTCGAATTTATCTCTTTGATCATAATATTTTTGTTCAAAATGTAGGAGGTTGATTTGGTCATACTCCATTGAACAAGTTTATTTCATTCATTGTTTCATACTTTTTTTGTTTTTAAAATTCGAGGACGAGTTTTTTTTTTTGGAGGGGTAGAATGATGTAAGAAGAATAGGGATTAATTGAGTAATTAGGCAATATTCTAGGTTAATTCCCTTTTTACCCCTACTTGTTGTAAACCTCTATAAATAGGAACATTTCCTTCTTGTATGAAACACATTATCATTCGAATAAAAGATTCAAAATCTTAATTCTTGGAGGATTACTCCTTGAGCCTACTTAGACTACACCAGTTTCTTTGTGGGATCTCGTGGTGGACAAAGTTCGTATTAGGTTGGCTGCTTGGAAGAAGGGTTTCTTTTCTAAAGCGGGCCATCTTACCTTGATTAAGTCTGTCAGCGGCATTCCAGTTTATTTCTTTTCTCTCTTTAGAGCCATGGGTGACGTGTATAAGCGTTTGGAGAGCTTGATACGTGACTTCCTTTGGGAAGGGATTGATGAAGGAAAAGGAAAAGGCTCGCACTTAATTAGATGAGAGGTTATCGAAAAACCGATTTTATTGGGGGTTAGAAATTGGCAACCTCAGGATTCGTAACAAAGCCTTTTTAACCAAATGGTTGTGACACTTTTCCTCTGAGCCCAATTCTCTATGGCGTAGGATTATTGTTGGTAAACATGGCCCCCGTTCTTTTGAGTGGTTGGCTAGAGGGATTAAAGGCACTTATTGGAATCTTTGGAAAGATATTTCAAAAGAGCTCCCTGCTTTTGTTCTTTGGGTTCGGTGTGTGATGGGGGGAGAGATGTACTTTTGGGACGATCACTGGGTGGGGGAGGGACCTCTCTACGATTCATTTTCCCGGTGTATCATTTGTTTTTGTTTAAAAAATCAATTTATGGCTGATTTTCTAATGTGGATAGGGAGTTCTTGCTCGTTTTCCTTCGGGTTCCATTGTGCTCTTTTCGACGGGGAAACAACGGATGTGGTTGCTCTCCTTTCCCTTCTTAAGAGTCACCCCATTTGTCTTGGGAGGAGAGGTGTGAGAATTTGGAGCCCGAATCCTTTGAAAAGATTCTCGTGTAAGTCTTTGTTCTAGTGTTTGGTTGATCCTTCTCCTTTTCGTGAGTCTGTTTTTTCGTCGTTGTGGAGGATTAAGGTTCCTAGAACGGTGAGATTTTTCACTTCGCAGGTTCTTCATGGTCGTATTAGCACGTTAAATAGGCATGTTAGGAAGATGTCATCGCTGGTTGGGCCTTTCTATTGTATTTTGTTTCAGAAGGTGAAGGAAGACTTGGACCATATTCTTTGGCGTTGCGAGTTTGCGAGCTATGTTTGGGACTCTTTTTTTTTAGACATTTGGCTTGATGTGTGCTCGTCATAGTGATGTTAGAAATATGATCGAGTTCCTCTTCAATCAGCCGTTTGGGGAGAGGCTATTTTCTCTGGCTTACTAGCGTTTGTGCTGTTATTTGGGTATTGTGGCATGAAAGGAATAGTACGCTGTTTAGGGGGGTTGAGAGAGATTCTAGAGATATATGGTTCCCTTGTTCGCTTTCATTTTTTCTATTGGGCTTCAATTTCGAAGGTTTTTTGTAATTATTCAATTGACATGATTTTGTATAGCAGGAGTCTCTTTTTGTTAAAGGAGTTCCCTTTTTCGTGGGCTTGGTTTTTGTATGCCTGTGTATTTTTTTTTTCCTCAATGAAAGTTGTTCTTATAAAAAAAAAATGAAAAAGAGGCATGGGGAGAAGTAACTAATTTATTGAAATAAGATTTGTTGGCTTTATCTTTTGGATTGATGGAAGTTCAATATTGTATTGTTTTCTTTTTGGTTTATAGTGGCAAGCTCTAGCTGATGCCGCAAAAGCTAAATCATGCTATTGGAGATTTGTTTTGCTGCAATTGTCTGTCCTACGAGCTGAACTTTTGTCAGATAAGTTTGGAGCAATGACATTAGAAATTGAGGTTCATTTAGAGGAAGCAGCTGAGCTCGTCAATGAAGCTGAACCAAAGAACCCAAGCTATTATAGGTAACTGGAATCAATTAATTGTATTTCATATACAGTCTTTTCCCCCTTTTTTAATGATAAACAAAATTTTCATCGATATCGTGGAAAGATACAGAAACAAACCCCACTTCTGAAAAAGCCACAGCAAATAGCAAATAGCAAATAGAAACCTAATGGTTTTAATAGCACTGATTCATAATTGTGCCACTGGAAATTGAATTGTTGGAAGAACAGATACCAAAAATTCAGCGCATAAGAGTAGTTAAGGATGTGATTTTGATCTTCTAAAGTAAAAACACAGAACACAAATTGAGGGGAGTATCAAAAAGTAAGACACCTCATGTGAACATCTGCTGCATTCCGTTCTTTATATGGCAGAATCCACCCTAAAACACTGACCTTCTTGGGCCTTTTTGTCTTCCAAATTGCAAGAGGTATAAGAAAACGTTTGTTTGTAGAATTAGCTGAATTAAAGCCTGCAAGGGGCAATTTTTCAAATATTCTCATCCTCCCTAACAATCGGAGTAATGCCATTTAGATTGGCTAAAAGGAGAGAAAAATCCCCCATTTCATAATCCTTCAAATTGTAATGAGTAATAATCTTCCAGGAACAATTTGCAGTCGGGATCTGAAACTGAACAATCAGGCACTGAAAAAAATTTGAAAAGACAAATGAACCTTGACTTTATAGTAGAACTCCCGCACCACTCATCATTCTAGTCTTGAACTAGACTACATTATCAATTTAAAAAGAACAATTAAATATGCTATTTTGTAGAGCCTTTTGATGGGCGTTATAGTACATTCTTTAGAATGTTGGAGAGATCTTTTTGGTGATGTTTGGTCTTGGTTAGATTTCGTTTTTCTATTTTTTTATTTTTTTATTGGGCTCCAGCTACTAAGTTATTTAGTAATTCTTTGGAGAGGCTTATGCCAGGCATGGTGGCTAGACTGGTGGAATTTGGAGGTTTGGGAATAGAGAATCTTAGGGCACATAATGAGACCTTGCTATCCAAGTGGTCGTGGTGGTTTCCTAAAGAGTATGATAATATTTGGCACAAGATTATTATGGGCATCTATGGGCCCCATCCCATTGAATGACTTTCACGCATCAGCTTAAGCTTTTGGGTCAATCGGTAATTTAAGAGATAGGTACTACTATAAATCCTTAGAAAACTATTTTGACGGGTTCCCTTCTCTCAATTGGTTCATTGTTGAGTGGTCAAGGGTTGAACACTTATTTCGTGGAAGATAAGTGATTGGAGGATAGTCTCCTCTGCTCTCTTTGTTTCTTCTTCAACATTTGTCCCGTTCACAATTTTATTTATTGGGATAGATCTTTTGGGATCTTTTCTTCTATCTCCTTTGGTTTTCGTTAGCCCTCTCTGATAGGGAGTTTAATGAAATGTGTCCTTTGCTTTGATCGGTGATTTTGCTATTTATGGGAAGAGAAGACTTTCACTTGTGGAGTGCTAGTCCTTGGGACGAATTTTTCTGTAGCTCATTCATTCATTGTTGGTGACCTCTCCTTATTCGAGTTCTCCCATTCTTTCCTTGCTTTGGAAGATCAAACTTTCAAAGAAGGTTAAGCTTTTTGTTTGACAAATCCTCCATGGCAGGGTTAATATATTAGATCATGTTCGAAGGTTTTCACTCAAGTTGACTGGTGATTGACTGAAATGTGCACAATGTCAAACAAGTAGTAAATAGAAATATTTAGAATATCGTGTCCAAGGGAATGGTTTAAACAAAATTTTGAAGTTGAAAATTTTCGAAAAAGAGAACAACTTGGTAACCGATGTAAAAATAATTTTGGAAGAGGTTTTTAAAAAGAAAAATATCAATGACAAAGAAGGGATGGTGTGAAACCAAAAATCTAATATTTTGAATCAATGATTCTCTCCTCAAAATGAGGGAAGAGACTTTATTTATAGAGAAAGATTACAAGTTTGTTCAAAACTAAAAACTAACTATAGTTAAAGTCAAAACTAACAAACTAACTATAGCTAATTAAAGAAGTAAGCCTTCTAGTTACATCAAATCCACCCCCTCAAGATTGGACTCGTCTTCGAGGCAATTAGGATGCTAAATGTAAGCTGTCCGGAGCAAAAATAAGGTTTGAGATCAGCAACATTGAATATTGGATTAATATATAGATCACAAGACAACTCAATGCGGTAACTTCATTTGGCCATCGGTCTGCAAATGAGAAGTAGCACTTAAATGCAGTTTTCCATTCATCTCTCAGCCTTATTTGAGTTTGGTGGTATTCACTCTGCAAGTCCTCTTTTGAAAAAATCAAGGCTCCTCCCGGGATTAGGTCAACGTGGTGTTGAACATTTCTCAATGGGGGCAGCCCCTCGGGTTCTCCTTTAAGGAGGGGGAATTCATCGAACAATTCTTGTATCATCGGAGGATTCCCATTCTCTTGTATTTCCTCGGACTTATCAACAACAAGTCCTAATATATCTTCTTCTCTTTCTTTCATCAAAGTTTTTCCACTAATTGTTATAAACAAGTGGCTGCTGTCTTCCTTTTTCATCTTTACGCCTTTATCATTCTTCTTGTTTAGTGGAAGTAAGACCACTTTCTTGCCCATCCAATTAAACTCGTATGTATTCTCTCTCCCCTTGTGTAAGGTTCGAGTATCATATTGCCATGGTCTCCATAACAATATGTGACATACATCCATTTCCAATACATCACATACTATTTGGTCCTTGTAGCTATTACCAATTGAAAGGGGAATGGTGCAAATTTCACTTACTTGTGCTTCGCCACCTTTCTTTACCCATGCTATCTTGTATGAGTTTGGATGAGTCTCCACTATGAGATTTAGAGCTGCCACTAGCTTTTTGGAGACAAAATTCTCGCTACTTCCACTGTCTATGATGACATTGCATATCTTGTTGATTGTACACCTTGTTTTGAAAAGACAATACCTTTGGGGGTTCAAATCCTCTTTAGGAGTGATTAACATTCTTTGGAGAACACAAGAGAGTCTATCACCATCATCCGGTTCAATGAACTCGGCTTCCTCATTTTCTTCTTCACTATTTTCAGCCATCATTTCTTCTTCCTCTTCTATGTAAGCTACTGTTTTTCGTTGGGGGCATGCATTAGATAGATGACCAACTTGGCCACATCGAAAGCATTTGCCCAAAGAAGGCCTATTGTAGGGATTTTGAGCTCTCTTCTTGAATGTGGTCTCGGTCTTTTTCTTTTCACTTCCTTCTTGATTTTCTTTATCTTTGTCTTTGGTCAAGGCTGGTGGATTTGGAGGATTTGGTGCTTTACTTGCAGCACTAACCCTTTTGCTTGTGGAGGCTTCCCAAGCGGACCTTCTTGATGAATTCTTGACTCGGATTTCGTTCATCTCCTCCACAGTTTCAACAAAGAGATAGATTCAGTAAAAGAGTGGAAAGGTTGTAGTTTTACCTTTTCTTTGATATCCATGCGTAGACCTCCAATAAACCTTGCAATCAAATGTTGCTCACCCTCCATAAGGTTTGTTCTTGCTCCTAGTCGATGGAATTCTTCAATGTAATCAGCCACCGATCGTCCTCCTTGTCTACAATTTTGATATTGGCTATACAAGGTTTGTTTGTAATTAGGAGGTAGGAAGTGTTCCTTCATTAACCTTTTCATCTTCTCCCATGAATGAATTGGTCTTCTGCCAATTCTTCTTCGATTGATCTCAAGTTGATCTCACTAAGCCGAGGCGCCAACTTTTAACTTTAGTGCCACGAGATGCACTTTCTTGTGCTCGGGAGTGTTCATGTATGTGAAGAAATTTTCTGTGTTCTTGATCCAATCAAGAAATGCCTCAATGTCTCGCTTCCCATTGTAACTTGGTAAGTCAATTTTCATCTTGAAATCATTGTCCTCACTTCTCTCGCCCCTTCCTCTTCTTGGCACAAAGAATTCTTCTTCTTGATCATATTCACTAGATGAATCCCAATCTTGGTTTTCTTGATATCTTTCTTGGCCAATTGGTTGTCTTCTTAGATTTTCATGGTGCTGTCTTTGAATTCTTGGATGTCTTTCTTGAAATATTTCTTGCTGGTTTTGGCCATTTCTTGCCCGTCCGCCGCCTCTTCTTCCTCTTCCTCCCCATTCTTGATCAACTGGTTGAATATTCTCTCGATTTTGAGGTGCGGTTGCAAGTATTTCAACTCTTCTAGCAAGGGTTTCCATGCTTTCTTGAAGGTTTGTTAAGGTGCCATGAATTCCCTCCAATGAGTTATCAACGGACAGCAAGCGTCGGGTTGAGGTTCTTGGAGAGAGGGTGGGAGTATCTTCCACCTCTTGTTCTTGCCCGTGTACATCTCCTTCGATTGGTTGATGGGCTCTCCTTCCCGCCATCGATTCTCAAATTTTGGAGTGCTCTGATACAATTTTGGTGTGAAACCAAAAATCTAATATTTTGAATCAATGAATCTCTCCTCAAAATGAGGGAAGAGGCTTTATTTATGGAGAAAGATTACAAGTTTGTTCAAAACTAACAAACTAACTATAGTTAAAGTCAAAACTAACAAACTAACTATAGCTGATTAAAGAAGTAAGCCTTCTAGTTTGTTCATGGCCCTTTGAAAGTAAATGTAGCATAATATTCATTTTGTATCTTTGACTCAATTTCAATACATGGTGGATAGAATTTAACATCTATAACATATTCAACCTTCTTTGAAGTATCTTTAGGAAGCTAAACCATTAAACCTATATAGTCATAATGTGAATTTAGTTAAATAAAAGCACCTTTTAGTTCTAAAGGTGTCGCTCTATGTCTAGAGTCAAAAGTAAACCATTTTTTTTTCTAATTATAGCCAAGAATTGATCTAAACTAATTATGAAATTCAATGAGAAAGATTGCAACTACTTCAAACTCTCATTTTCTCAATCACAGAAACTTCAAAAAGAGTCAAATTAAATTTGGTAAATTAAACTTGAAAAAATGGAAAAAAATGGAATTGCATAAGGTTAAGCTTCCTCCTCTCGTACAATCATTTTACTACATGGATTGCGTCCATTTTTAGTTTTTGCTATTGTTCTTCTTATCAACTTAATGATATATTTTATTTAGAGTGAATTACTTGTATACTTTGATATTAAGTATAGTAGCTTACTGATATATACTTTGGTTTATCAATAACTTTTTTACATATTCATAAAAGATTGAAGAATGTTAAACTCTTCGCTATTATTCTGCTATGTTTTATAGGTCTATTTGAATGATGAAGAATATTCATATTTCATAACTCTTAGCACTTCTATTTCTTGCAACTTGAAACTTCTATTGATCCTTTGTCACATGCAGCAATTATAAAGTTCGTTATTTGGTGAAGAGGCAACAGGATGGTTCTTGGAAGTTCTATGAAGGTGATATACTAGTACCAACTTAGTATAGACATTCTTTTTTAAGACACAGAATTTTTGCTCATTTGGTCTCTGGAAAAAAGAAAAAGAAAAAGATGTAATGTTCTACACGGATAACTCTGCACTAACACCATGCCCAAGGGTTTGTAATATTTTATGGATCTATGCCTCTGAAGTGTCTGCTTGTAAAGTATTTGATTCTTTGGTCGTTAATAACATTCAAGTTTATGTTTAGTATACATGTCTTAGCTTACTGACGATAGACAAGAACTGTTCTATAGATTGTATAACTGTATTCTTGAGTTCCAAACACGTGTCTAGATTACTCTAGAAAGTGTATGAGAGAGTTTTCAAACTTGCTCGCTATATTGATTACTTCACTCCGGACTTTGGCTAGAAATAAGAATATTTTCTTCATAAATGTATATTTATTGGAAGGTGTTTTCTTGCCATATTTTTTGAAAGTAATTAAACAAACAGCTGAGTACTTGCAAGATTGGCAAACAAATTTTGAGGGCCATACTATTTTAACTTTGCAAATCTGGCAGAAAAAGAAATGTTGGCCCAATCCAAACAATAAGGTTGATCACCGGAAAAAAATGTGATGGATACGTTCATTTAAAGTTAGGGGTTTTGATTTATCAATTGTATCATATTTGATATTCCTCATATTTCGTATATGTGCAATGGTATCATTGATATACCTTTTTATCAACTTAATGATGTACTTGATGTACTTTATTTAGAGTGTATTACTTATAAACTTGGATATTAAGTATATTAGGCTTACGAATATACTACTAATAACATTTTTTACATTTTTTACACATTCTTAAAAGATTGAAGAAGTTTGAATTTTAAATGAATATTGATATAGTATGAATATACATTTGTTATACTTAAAATTACGTTCTAAATGTATACTAATATACTATTAATACATCACTTTATGTTATCGACAAACTTCTGTTCATGAATCATTGGTATGTCTTTTTGTGATATCTTTACACCATTCATACATAGGGATGCCAAGACAGAAGTGAGAACGAGTATGCCATTTAAATTATTGTCTATGCAAAATTTTTCATTTAATTTTGTGGAGGAGAGAGACAATAATCTCGGTTATTTTTTTTTAAAAATAATTTCAACAAAATATAATTATTTTTCTAAATAGAAACTATATGATTAAATTTGTAGTTTCCATTATAATTTTTTTTTAAAGAAAAAACTTCTTGAACATCTAATAAAAATAATAATATCAATATGCCAAAATATAATTAAAATGTTCTATCAGAATTTCTACAAATTTAAAATTCAATATTACAAGTACAACATATGTTATTCCATTTAAATATTAGAAAATATAGTCTCCTACAAGGTTGGAAATATCGATGTCGATGTAAATATCGAGGTCCTAATTTTATGGAAATATCGATGTCGGTGGAAATTTTTATGAAAATTGTTATACATAGTTAATGAAATTTTGATTGTGGTTTAATTAGACTATAATTGACCATTTTAGTCATAATTTCTATAAAGGAAGACACCATTTACATTGTATTGTATATGTATATGCAAATATATGCAAGAGCAGAAACTTAAAAAATAAATAAAAATAATTACAAAATAATATCAAATATTGGATGGTAAAAGAAACAAAATTCACATCAATTCAATTTTTGGGGTGAAGTTATGCAAATTTCAATGGAAAAAGTATAAAATAAATATGAGTTCTTTTTCTGTGACTTTTTCGAGTTAAATTTCTTTGGAAATGAAACTTTTGGATTAAAAATGGCATATAGAGAAAACAATACAATATGTTGGCGATATTTAGAGATACATTAGTGATATTTCCACGATATTTTGGCGGTATATTAATGATAATTCGACAATATATCCGTGATTACGTTGAGCTGCTAAAAATATATCCATTAAACGATACATCACCAATGATATAAACGATAAATTGTGGGTTTTCGAGAAAAACGATGTTACCCTCCAATATCTCTACTAGTTACTTGATTTTATAGATATTTCAACAATATTTTGGTGAAAATGTCACGATATGTCATCACTCATTGAAAATGAAATTTTCATGTGAAACTATACAATTCACGTGTATTATGGATCATCAACTGAGAAAAACTTGAACTGAGCTAACATAGCTAATTCCAAAAAGAAAAAAAAAAAACCTAAATTTTCTTGAAATTTTGAGATGAAACTATGAGATTTAACTAATCCATATTTACACATACAATGTAATTGCAATGTGAAGATATGAGGTTTTAACTATCAATTTTCGTGATTACTGATTATAACATAATATTGTATCTTACTAATTTTTCTCCACAAATGTGGATATGGACTGTTAATTAATTAATATAAATCTACATATACAATGTAATATTGATATGAAGCAATGAGATTTAAATAATCTACATTTACAGAAATAGTTAATTGTACCTGTCAAGCTATGAGGTTTAAACATCCTGAGTTCTAGATTTTGTTCTCTTTTAATTTTGTTGTTTGGAGCCAAATGATATAATTGAGAAGATAATTAATTTAAATTTATTTGATAAGGGATTTAAAATTTTAAATTAAGTCGATAAATAATAATAATAATATATTATTATTATTATTATTATTATTATTATTATTACTCAACAATCTATATATTAGCTTTTTAAGAAAACATCATTCACTTGGGCGTTGGCATGAGATTGATCAAATATTAGTGGTTTGCCGTTTCTTACAATAGTTTATATTATTCAACGATGTAAATAAAATAAAATAACAAAAAATCTTAAATCTCATCTTCTTTTAACCTTTAGTTAGTCCCCCCTTCCAAAACTCTCCTTTTCTCTCTATCTCAATCTCACGCATGTTATCTTTTTCATTTAGCTGCCTCCTAATACCTCTCTCTCCTTATCAAGTTCATGCCTACCACCATTGGTTCAACAAATCCTCTCTTGAATTTCATTGTCTTAGCTAGCTTCTAATGACCACCCTCCGCTAGGTCATCGGCCTTGGTCGCTTGCACTATGTTTTGAATATTGTTTTTAACAATGACATTTTAGAATTGGTAGTGTTTAAAGTTAGTGTTCAAGATCCTATGTCAAACTGGTCACATGGAATGAAGACGATGAAACTCCTAACTGTTTTAGTGTCAAACACAATCCTAAATCTAATAGGATCTCTAAGCTTGTCCTCGATGGATTCTTTTTTGTCTGGATCCATTGTTTGAGGTTGCAATTCCTTCACATACTCATTTGCCAATAACAACTTCATTGGCACAATCAACTCTACATCTTTCTTACCTTGGAGGAAGTTCATCGCTTAGATATCCATAAGCTTCTAACGATCACCACAGC
Organism: Benincasa hispida; assembly: GCF_009727055.1. Classification (NCBI taxonomy): domain Eukaryota; kingdom Viridiplantae; phylum Streptophyta; class Magnoliopsida; order Cucurbitales; family Cucurbitaceae; genus Benincasa; species Benincasa hispida. Next base: position 61,229,790 of record NC_052352.1, on the reverse strand, counting down.
TTGGTCGTCGACTTCCCCCGCACGCTTGCGTCCTATTGGTGTTAAGGACCATATTGGATGATTTTTAATTTTGCTTCTAAATTTTTTTAGATATAATGTATTTGTGGTATTCGAGTTATTTTTGAAGCATTATATCTTTGCATTATTATTTGTACTTAATTTGGTTGTTATTAGGATAGTTTGGTCACTTACTAATTAGTATCTTTTATTAATTAAATTTATTTTTCTATTTTTACAATTTTGAAACATTTTTGCCATTTTTCCAAATGAAAATTTAAAATTTTGCTATTTCTCTTGTTTTGTCTTGTCTTGTATTTTTTTTTTTTTTGTTTTTTTTGGGTGTAGATATTAGACTTAAGTATCTAAGTATCCTTTCAATCTTGTAGTAGTTGGTTGGAAACTTTAATATAAAAATCTCCAATATTCTTAATCTCTTCATCTTCTTTGTTTCCATTTCTTTAGATGGTATCAATGGTGAAAAGTTTGTCATCTCTCTCTAGAAATTTTGCCTGATATATTAACGATATACTTAAAAATGCATTTCAAATGAGTATTGATATAATATTGAAATACCAACCTTTACTTTACACGAACTTTGATAATGAGTGTTGATGAAATATAAATATGCTAATGATATACTTAGACTTTCATCTTGGAATATGTGTCGATATACTACTAATGCAATAATGATATACTTGCAATACATTTTGAATAAATTCTGATTTACCATTGATACATGATACATGCTGCGATTGATGTTCTAATTCTCCCAGTGGTCTCGTAGTTTATAAATAGTTTGTACACATTGTTATTAATAAAATAAATGTTATTTTATTTGCATTTACTCATATTCAATAAATTAAGATTCATGGTTATTTTATGTAAACTTAAGCATGTATGTGAGACATACAAGTAGATCATGACTTAAGTAATAACCTAAATGGTCTGTAGTATAAGGATAAAGGAGGGATGCCTTATCTTGGTGACACTACGGATCCGACCCGCTTTGTAGATATTTACAAGTGTTGTAAAGTGCTACAAATGGTTTGATCTTGATCATTCATGTGGAGACATGCGAGCGGGGGTGTCCTGTACAAAGAGTTTGTATAAAACCGGATGACGAGATGATTAGTCTCTTTATATAATGCTGTTGATAATTGAGACTTACATTTCACTAAAATGACCATAGGTGACATGACCTTAATCCTGAGTGTTTTGGGAACTCCTGTCTATGAGGGCGGTCCTTTGATTAGTATGGGTGAGAGTGACCAGATTGCCAACTCAACAAGCTTACCTTTTTGGGGATTCGTCTGATTGAGAAGCTAGGAACTCAATTACACAAGATGGAATTCACTCATTCCCTAAAGCAGGGGTAAATAGATAAATTGCTCCCTTAAGGGCTGATTCTGAGTCTGGAACATAGTGGCCACACCCTCTCTTTGGAAGAGAGGACTCAGTCATAGTAGGACTATGACTTGTTGTTCATTAGACGAATCAGGGTACTTAAGGAGTTAAATTTAATTACAGGGGCAAAACGGTAAATTGGCCAAATTATACTTATGAGCGATTTGTGAAGCGTTATCACATTGTTGATTGGTTATATGGACACAGAAATATATCTATAGTGCGAAGAGTGCAGATGTCGGTCTTTAGTGGGGTGTCCGATATTTAACGGATGGTGAATCTCGTGACTAAAGAGTTTAGTAAGTTATTCACGTACCATTGGAGCTTCAAGCTATAGGTCCATGAGGTCTCTTTGGTAGCTCAATAAGTTCAAGTTGAGAATCAGATTTTAGGTTAGTTTGAAGTGTTCAAATTAACAAGAGAAAATTCAATTATATGTGATATAATTGGTGTGATGTATGAGATACATTAAATGGAGGAATTAATATAAATGTGACTTATATTAAATACCATAAAATAGAAAAATAACTATGATTTATATGTTTAATATGATGAAATGTTAAAACTATATGTTATAAATATAATATGACAAGTTGGTTATCATATTTATTTATAATATATTATTATGAGATAATTAATTTTTTTTATCTAATAGCCATTTGAGTGGGAGGTTATTGGAAATTTTATGGTAAATGTGAGATAAAAGAAAAATTGTTTTCCAAATTTAGTAGTTGAATCACTCGAAAACTTCTCACGAAAATAGGCTATCAAGTAAAAATAGTTTTTACTAAGCGATGGCCGTTGAGAGCATACACGATCGCTTAGAGTTGACTATGCGATAGTTACTCGTTGATCATTGCTATACGATCGAGTAGCAAAGTCTATGCGATAGGCTTTATTATCTAAACGATCGAGTACATTGTCTATGCGATAGACAACTTCATATCTCCCACTTAATTGATCGTCTACTCGATCACATACCTCTAGTCTTCCTCAAGCCAAGATCATACAGAGCCCACAACTTCTAGATTCTCACACCGAGAATACAAAGTAACACTTGTAGTGGTATTCTAACTCTGTTTGTGAATTGAGTTGGACTCGATTGGGTTCGAGGAGCATCAAGTTGTTCGTGTTGTTGGTGGTCTGTTCTTGCATTCGAGTGTTTTTTTGGGATGCATTGAAGATTGATTGAGGGATACTTGAAGAATTGTTCTTCAAAGGTACACATACTCTATCCCTTGTATACTCTTGTAGCATGCTATAATTTCTGTTTTTGCATGACCTGTTAGTTCCCATTTAAGACTGTAATTGTTTGTGTTCATTCGAATGGAATTTGGAATGATCTACTTCCCCTGCTCATGGAGATCTATGTTTGTGATTTTCTTCAATACATACCATGAAATGCATGTTTTCGGCCTTTATTTTTCATATTTTTACTTAGAAAAATGAACTATTGTATGTATTTTCCCCTTTGCTTTAGGTTTAAATGGATAAAATGAGCTTATGAGGATCTTGGTTAACTTAAAAGGTGATATTTACTGACTTTAGTTGGTTTTGTGAACTTTGGTAAGTGATTTTGACCAATTTGAAAATTTTCATCAGCAGAGTTCAATGTAGGCGCATTACTGAGAACTAATTTTTCAGAAATCGACTTAGTCATTAAAGGCAGCGTTTTTCTCGTTCTAAGTAGTTGTCTAGCCTCAAACCTTTAGAACTTGAATCTCGGTCCTTCTCAACCGATTTGGAGCCTATAAAAGGAAAGGAAACTTCTCATTACAACACACAATGTAGAATCAGTATAACAACCTTAGAGGGGGAGTGAATAGGATTAAAACTAATGGAAACCTTTCTCTAAATGGCCTAATTAAGTAAATTAATATACTTTCAGCTAATAAGTAATTTAAACAAGAATTTCATACAAATACATTCATTTCAAAAAGATCAATAAATTGACATAAACAAATTCAAGAACAAATTGTAGCAATTAATTATATGCAATGAAACCTATTAACAAATTAATTCAAAATTAATTAGGAGAGTGATAGAGAAATTGACACCGATAATTTTAGAGAAACGAACATCGATAATTTTATAATGTTTCTGAAGGAACAGGTGAAGGTCCTTGAGCGGAAGTAGGAATCAGACCCAAATCCCAATTTTTACAGAACAAGATTTTTATAGAAAAATACAGAAGAATTATGCATTTAAGTTAAGTTTTATAGCATGCTAATATGAAAAAGAGAAATAAGGAGGACTTACCCTTGAAGATCTAATCTTCTCATAATTCTTCTTTTTTGGACTCAATCAAACAATGAACAATCCAAAAGGCCACGAACTCAAAACCTCAATTTGGTCACCACTAATTAAAGCCTTCTGTTTTCTCTGGGATGAGAATCATAGGAGTTTGTGGATTTTGATTTTTGGAGAAGGAAAAGAGAATTGAGAGAGGAGAAGAGAGATTGGGAAAAAAAATTTCAGAACTATTTTGTGTTTTTCTTCTTAGTCAAAAGAAAAAGAAGCCAACTCCAATCACCCCTCACTCACACGTCGTGAGTTGAGAGAGAACAGGAGAGGGAAGTTATTCCCATCCCATTAATTCAAATTAAAGTAAAAATATAATAAATTAATTTTAATTTAAATAAAATTATTATTTATATATATATATATCGAAATCTGTTCGATAAGTTGGTAGCATCGTTGCCTCATTTATCGAATGAAGTTCTTGAGGAGACATTCGTGAATGATTTGGTGCTGTGGATAATGGCTGAAGTTGAGTGCTGGGATCCTAGCGGGTTAGAGCAAATGATGTTGTTGGCACAACGTGTTGAAGATAGAGAAAATGCACGGGTCGAAGCAGGACGAGTGCAAACATACGAAGGTAAGATCCAAAATTTGAACTCTTCGAAATTCAATATAGAAAATATGAGTAACATAGTAGGCAAAAATGAACCGAAAGAGGGAGGAAAGACCAGAGAGTCATTTCTGATGAGGACAGTCACGTTGCGAGGAATGTCGGATAATGATAACCAGAGAGAAATTTCGATAAGAAGATTAACAGATGCTGAGTTTCAGTCGAAGAGAGAAAAAAGGCTCTGTTTTCGATGTGATGAAAAGTATACTGTTGGGCATCGGTGCAAAAGGCGGGAGTTTAGAGAACTGAGATTGCTTGTAGTGCAGGCGTCTAGTGAGGAATGAGAGTTGTATGAAGACGACGAACCAAGAGAAGAGACGTTAGAGTTGAGTATGTTGACGCTGAGTGAGGAAATTTCATCTACTACTGAACTGTCTGTGAACTCAGTTGTGGGATTGACGAACCCACGAACAACGAATATTAAAGGGGATATCAAAGGAGAATCGGTGGTGGTGCTGATAGACTGTGGAGCTACACATAACTTCATATCAGAGGGTCTAGCAAATCTTCTGCAGTTGAACATCACAGACACGACCAATTACGGAATAGTTTTGGGATTAGGAACTGTTGTGCAAGGAAAGGGAGTATGCAAAAATGTGGAGATGAGGCTAGGAGATTGGAGAGTGTGTGATAGTTTCCTACCATTGGAGTTAGGAAGTGTTGATTGGATTTTGGGGATGCAATGACTACACTCTTTGGGGAAGATAGAGGTAGATTGGTAGAACCTAACAATGTCATTTGTTCATGAGGGTCGGAAGATTGCTCTGCAAGGGAATCCAAGTTTGACAATGGCAGGGGTTAGTCTGAAATGTACGATGTAAACATAGGATGTTGCCCTGCGAGTACTTTAGGAGCATTTGAGGGTGGCTCAAGAGAAAATGAAGAAGTCTGTCAAAAAGGTAGTTGGACAGCCAGAACTTTACCTTAAGGACAAAGTAAAAGTGGAGGAGGGAGGTAATGATAGGCCTCCAATTATGTTGCAATATCAAAAACAAAAGAATAAAGGAGATAAGGGAAAGTCGGCGGTTGAATCGGTTAAGGATTACTTGCAATTTTTTCGGGAGAAGTTGAGGTTTAAAAAGCGGAAAGAAATCGAAAGAGGGGAGTTTTGCATATCTAGAGTTGGGAAGGAGAGGTCTCGAGAGTGGGAGTTCGGGTGTACCATCGTGTAATCTCTATCGTAGTGTGCCGTTCATCGTCTACTTCTTCGAAGCAATTGCGTAGTAAAAGCCAATGATCGTGTAGTAATTGGCCAGCGAACGTGTAATATTTTGTAAGCGATCGTCTAATATTACTTAGCGATCGTGTAGACTTTGTAAACGATCGTTTAACATTTGGTAAGCGATCGAGTAACAACTGTAAGTGATCGACTAGTCTTGTTTGACTCTTATCGTTTAATAAAGAATTCATTCATCGTTTAGTTGTTGTGTCAACCAGTTAAGTTAATAAAGTCCTTTTAAGGATCAGTATCCTAACAACATCTAACTATTACAAAATAATAGTCAACGGGTTCGAAATAAGTGAATCGGGCCTTGAACTGCTCGAACCGAACCGGCCAGAACCCAAACTGGACCTGAATTGCTTGAACCAATCGAATCAGATACAAAGCAACTAAGCCACGAACTAAATTGGACAAGAACCAAGCCATGAACTAAATTGGACAAGAACCGATTTTTTCTTTCCGTCTTGGAGCGTTGCAACGCTACGAAGAAGAACAACGTAGTCTCCACTGTACAACTGCGTTCTCCTTCGTAATTCCTCCGTTTTTAGTCTCGATTTCTCCCGAACATCACCGAAAAATCCACGATCAACTCAAGAACATAAAAATACAGACTCGATCACAAATAATATACCCAAAACACGTGCCCTTACAAACCAAATTGTAAAAATAGTGGCTGTCTAGATCCACTCCCAAAAACATCCATAATTGTAAACAAATATTCCACACATTCATAATATACAAAATACAAAAGATCCCACCATGAAACTGTAAAAAACATTTTGAAAATTTGGAAAAATAAATTGAAGGAACCCGTGAAAGTCTTTGATCGGAAACGGGAATTGGACCAAAATCCCAATTTTTACAGAACAAGAATTTTACAGAAAAATACAGAAGAACTATGCATTTAATTTAAGTTTTACATCATACTAATATGAAAAAGAGAAATAAGGAGGACTTACCCTTGAAGATTTAATCTTCTCATAATTCCTCTTTTTCGGACTCGATCAAACAACGAATAATCCAAAAGGCCACGAACTCAAAACTCTAATTTGGACACCATTAATTAGAGCTTTCTGTATTCTCTGGGATGAGAATCATAGGAGTTTGTGGGCTCTGCGATTTTTGGAGAGAGAGGATAATTGAGAGAGGAGAAGAGAGATTGGGAAAAAAAAAATTAAGAACTATTATGTGTTTTTCTTCTCAGTCAAATTAAGAAGAAGCCAATCCCAACCAACCCTCACTAGGGAGGGGAGTTATTTCCATCCCATTAATTCATAAAAATAAAATAAAATAAAATAAAATGATTTTAATTTAACATACATACATACATACATACATACATACATACATACATACATACATACATACATACATATATAGTTTTAATTCTCTCAACAATGGTATTTAATATAAATCCCACTTATATTATTCAATTTTATTTATTTCTTCTCAAATAAACTTTATAATATAATGTACCAAAATACATTATAGTAATTATATCCTATATAATTAAATTAAATTAATTATATCATATATAATTAATTTCTTCAATTAATTTGAACATTTCAAATTAATCCAAAATTGATTCTCATATAATCCCTGTTGAGGATACCTCATGAACCTATAGCTTGAAGCTCCAATGGTACTTAAATAATTAATTAAATTCCTTTAATTACATTATTCAACATCCATTGATTATCGAGCACTCCACTAAAGAACGACAGCTGCACTCTTCGCACTACAGATATATTTCAGTCAACATGGCAATGACTCTTCACGAATTGCTTGTAAGTATAATTGGGCCAAATTTATTGTTTTGCCCCTGTAGTTACATCTAATTTCTTAAGTACCATGATCTCTCTAATGAACAATAAGTCATAGTTCAACTATGACCAAACCTCTCTCGGGCCAAGAGAAGGTGTGACATCACATTGTTTAAGCCCTAGAATCAGCCCTTAAAGGAGTAATTTATCTACTTACCCCGACGTTGGGGAATGAGTGAATTCCGTCTTGTGTAGCTATGTTCCCTACTCCCTAATAAGACAAATCCTTAAAATGGTAGGCTTTTTAAGTCGGCGATCTAACCACTCTCACTCATACAAATCAAAGAATCGCCCTCATAGGCAGGAGTTCACAATTTATTCAGGATTCAGGTCATGTCACCTATGGTTTTCCTGGTGAAATGTAAGTCTCGATTATGATTGGGGTTATATAATGAGACTAGTCATTTTGTGGTCCAGTCTTATACAAAATTCTTTGTATATAATATCCTCGCTTATATGTCTCCACATGAATGATCAGGATCAGATCATTTGTAGCACTTTACAACAATTGTGACATCTACAAAGCATGCCATATTCATAGTGTCACTAGGATTAGGTATCTAGCCTTATCCATCTACTACAGACCATTTAGGTTATCACTTATACATGATCTACCTATATGTCTCTACATACATGTTTAAGCTACAAATGATAATCTTAGATGTTAATTTATTGGTTTGTGAGTTTAATGCTACTAAATGTCAAATAAAACATCTCATATTTTAATAAAACATTTCATATTTTTATTAAATAAATAAAAAGTTTGTACAATACAATTATAAACTATAGAACCCTAACAAAATCGACACAACCCGACCTACATCTACTTCCTAAGCTCTTCTAGGATATATCACTACGAACTTGACTATTTTCACAGCTTGGAGTCGAACCGTTACAACGTTCCTTTTTCGGGCGCAAAAACAAATCTGATCCTTTCTACGGTTGATGATTAAACTGTTACATCTCTCTTATTATGGGTTCAAGAGTAACCCTTTACAATAGATTTAGAAATTAACAAGATGAAAAAAACTCTTTTAAAGAGTAGATTTACAAATTTGAGCACTCAACAAATAGATCCTCACAATACAATATATCTCCCAAGAATAAGATGAAAAGAAAAAGTTAAGAGCTTGGAGAGAATAATAATGGTGACTTTGGAGATTGTAAAGATATGTAATTGTTGTTAAAAAATTGGAAATTATGAAGTGTTTCAAAAGAAAGGAAAGTTGGTAAAAATCACATTTAATTTGAGTCATTAGGTCTTGGAAATGAAAAATCAATGGTGGAGGTTTTTCTTTTTTTGAATCAACCAGGCGTTAGACACAAACAAAAAATAATATAATAATATATATCTTTTTAAACTCATTTCTTTTAGAACACAACAAAAAGTAAAAGTCCACCATATGTCATAAACTAGCTGTTAGACACAAACATAAAATAATTAAATTCATTTTTTTTTTAAATTCATATTCTTTTTAAATTTATTTTCTTTTTAAAACCAATCCAAAAATCAAAATTCCACCATGTGATACTCCTGAATTGCTCCAAGTGGCACCTTTCAAATAATCCACTATGATGAGAAAAATTATGCCACGTCATCAACTCGGGATATTTCCATTAAGCTTGTTTCGGGTATATCTTCTTCGTTTAAACTCCGATTTGAGTGATTCAAATTGCGATGGAATCGTTGTTCCAAGATCTACGCAATAGATATTTAAAAATACTGAAATTGTTAATAAATTAATTCAAGTTTGTTATCATCAAAATATTAAGTAGTTAATAAACTAATTTGAGATTAAGGGCCAAAAAGCCAATACACAACTCTCCATCCATGACTCATCATGATTTACTTATGTTTTTATCATTTTAATCAGTCCCTTTGGGCGATCTTCCAACTTCTCAAGTCAGCAACCTCAAGAACGAAAGTTCCTCTGAGGTGTAATCACTCTAGGTTACCTTATCTCGTGAAAGTGTGTGGTGAAAGAAGATTCATCCTTGAAAAAAGAGAATCAACCTAGGAAAAGACTAGGAAATTGAGGACTTTCCTCAAGGCATCTTGAGTTGTATTTCCAACAATATTCTTTTCATTTGTTCCTTGTAGTTTTCTTTATTTCCTTTACCCGTCAATCATTATCTTGTAGCTATGATTTCTTATTCAATAAAGTACATTATTTTATTATTAGTCATGAGTTAAATTCTTCCAGGAGTTTAACAATGTGGATGCTCTAGAGTTGTTATGGCTCAATCAATTGCATCACCTTAGAAATAAGAGGTACTATAGGATAAAGAAACTGAACTTGAATTAATCTAAGATCCAACTAACCATAGAAATATTAGTCATTAGCCTGCTTAGACCCAGAGATGTCCACGGAGCAGGGCAGGGACTGTCTCTTATACACATCTAGATGTGTATAAGAGACAGGTCTTAACTATCCCCGTCCCCATCCCCACGCCCCTATACCATTCCCTATCCCCGTGAATTTCACTTTTTAAAATTTTTTTTCTAATCAAATATAACTTTTCCAATGCAATTTTAATTGAAACAAAACATTTCTTAGTGCAAATTTCAATAGAATATTATCATTTTTTCTATTAAAAGAATCCATTCATAATCCATCAATTATTCTCATTAAAATTCAACATAAACTTAAATAATAAAAACATCCATTCATAATCCATCAATAATTTTCATTAAAATTCAACTTTAAACTTAAATAATAAACACATCCAACCTTAATTATTTTTAAGAAACTTACAACATGACAATAACAACATATTCATTTAAGACACAACATGATAATAACATAGCCAAACCAAGCTGCTATCAACGAATTTCATCCAACTTTGTAAGGGATGATTCCTGGAAAAAAAAACATAAATATTGTACATATCAATATAAATCAATATTAAATTAATAATAATAATAATAATATACGAACTTATAACTTACATCATTTGGATCTCGATCCTCAAGATAATTTTTCAAAACTTTAGCATCTATAGGAGTATGCTTATCTATTTAAGACATGTAAAAGGAAAATTAAATCTCAAATTGTAAATAATAAAAGTTTATTAAATAAATTGAACAATAATACTAATTCATACCTTCCACCCATAACCAATCTTGAGTACACCTCAAAGCTCCCAATAAATTTTCATGAATTTGAGAACGAGGTGGACCTACATGTCTAGCACCAATACTAAATGCAAATTCAGAAGCAATAGTAGTGATGGAAACGGCTAGAATATCTTTTGCAATTTGATACAAAACAGGATACTTCACTCCATTCAACTTCCACCATTGCAAAATGTTAAAGTCATCTGACTGTAGTTGAAGAGACTCATCCAAACAATGATCCAACTCTGATTTGACATTATCAACATCATTTTCAACATTATTAACAAACTCTTCAAACTTGAGATATCGATCTTTCCTATTAACAAGAGCAGTTGAACTACTACTTCCATCTCGCCTTGAAGTCAAAGAAGTACTAATTGTAGATGTAGAACGTTGAGATTCTTCTATTGTTCTTGAATTTGAACTATAAAACTTCATCAAATCACAACACAAGTCTCTCACGCATTTAATTTCAATAGTATGATGAGATCCATAGATTTGAGGAAAATAAAACTAGATCAATCTCATCTTAAACCTAGGATCTAATACTGTAGTTATTGGCAATACACCATGAATCACACTCCAATATTTTTCAAACGTAACAATCATTCTTGATGCCATTACTTGTACCTTCTCAACATCAGAGTTAAGCCACTTAGAAAGTTCCAACCTAATGTCACAAACTTCTTCAAAAAAGACATTGGAGGTTGGATAACTTGACCCAGAAAACAACTCAGTCATCAAGTAAAATGATTCTAATCTATCACACATTTCTTTTGCAAAATTCCAATCAGTATTTGAAGGAAGACAAGTGTATAGTGGTTCATGTTGTTTTAGATGAGGAAAAACATCCTTGTATTCCAAAGCAGTTTTGAGCATCACAAAGGTTGAATTCCATCTCGTAACACAATCAAGACTTACTTTTTTAGTGCATATAATTTGTAATTGATGAACTCCTTCAAATTTTTCCTTCCTTTTTACAGAAAGAGTCCAGAAATGAATAGTACCTCTAATCTTCTCTATACCATTCGAAATTATAGCCAAACCATCTTTCACTATCTAATTCAAAATATGTGCACAACAACGAATGTGGAACAAACTTCCATGCAACCACAGTGTCCTTAAATCTAACTTCCTTAATAAAATGTCAACCATTGCATCATTTGTTGAACAATTATCTACTGTTAAAGTGGATAATTTACGATCTATGTTCCAATAAAAAATACACTCCATTAATGATTCAGAAAGTAACTATCCATTATGTGGATGTGGCACGTGTACAAACCCAGTATAGTAGTATTATGTAATAATATGTTAAAATGAAAACTACCAAATGAACAAAAAATACATCACAACATAAAATATTTAAATTACCTTAAAAGTCTGCTTTGCAGGACCCAAGAATCATCAATAAAATGTGCAGTGATTTCCATGTATCCCTTCTTTTGGCTAGACGCAATCCACATGTCCGTAGTAAGAACAACCTTACTTCTATTATTTTCCAAAAACTTTATTGTTTTAATTCTCTCTTTTTCATAAATTTTTATTATATCTCTCCTCATTGTGGTTCTTGAAATCATCTTAAACAACAGTCGAACACCACTAAAAAACTTTCTAAATCCTTTGTGTTCAACCATGTTTATTGGATATTCATATAAAATTACAGCACAAGCAAGATCTCTTCTAGAAGCTTCATAATCAAAGAGGGTTGTATTTAGGACTACTTTTCCTTCATTAGTTTTAGTGTTGGGATTGATGTTCTAATTCTCCCGGAGTCTCGTAGTTTGTAATCTGTACACATTGTTATGAACAAAAAAACAGTTATTTTATTTGGCATTTACTCATATCCAATAAACAAAGCTATATGGTTATTGTATGTAAACTTAAGCATGTATATGAGATATACAAGTGGATCATGCCTTAGTGATAACCTAAATAGGTCTGTAGTATAAGGATTAAGAAGGGATACTTGTGATCCCAAAGCCATGCGATCGTATGCAATCGTAAGAAGTTACTCAAGAAGGTGGCTACATAAAGACAGTGCATCAAGGTGATAGCATAATAAATCATGATGGGATGAAAAGCTGATGACGATTGAATCCAAATTTAGTTGACAAGCCGTTAACGACACACTGTAACAAGTACACTCAACTTTCTGTGACCAATAATCAGCACATCAAAGCAAAAGATTTAATGACCGTCCATCATTACAATCATTAGAAAGAAAAGCTTCTTCACCTTGAGCTGTATAAATACCGAAGGCCACCATCATTAAAGGAGTTCGCGATATAGAATAGAGATCATATACACGATAGATAAACGTAGTCTGTTCATAATCATTCTTATACTTAGAAGATGGAGATGAGCCAAGAGAAGAAGACGTCGAGAGATCATTCCTGGATAGCTCGAAAGACCGATGGGAAGCGCTACAAATGGAGACAGGGCCAACACTTGCGAAAGCAAGGACATTCATCTGGGCAGAGTTGAAGTGAAAAGACAGTGTAAAAGGCCATGGGAAGCAAGATATTGCTACCGGGCTTCTTATCTCTACATTCCTATTGTTATTCTGTATTCTACATCTAATTTATAAACAATGGAAATCTCATTTCAACTTACGTTCAATCTCTCCTTACTTCGCATGAGTAGCTAAATTTCCGAATGGGTTGAGAAGTACTTAGCTAGCATGGCCTAAGAGTTACACTTTATGCGATCATCTTGTCTTATGTATGCGTCATTCCCCCTTTAGAGATACTTGAGAGAGTAGTCTAAAGAAAGAATCTAGACTTGAGAGAGTCAGATTAGAATCTAGGCTTGAGAGAGTCAGATTAGAATCTAGGCTTGAGAGATTCAGATTAGTATCGCATAAGCAAGAGATAAAAACTTAAACATAAGTTCTGTTTGCTATTACGCATCACATGCATAAGCAAGAGATAGAAACTTAAACATAAGTTATGTTTGTTTTTACGCATCACATGCACCCTAGAAATAGGATATGATAGTATGCAGTCACCTTGTGTATGTATGCATCACTCATCATCACATAGACAAGAATAGAGGCTTAGACATAAGTCCTATCGACATTATCGTATACATCGCATGCATCCTAGAAATAGGAACTATGGCATTTGCATTGAGAGATGACATGCTGTTGTGTGTGTGTAGCATGATCGCATAACTTGAACGCAATCTTAGGAAGTGTTAGCTAAAATCCCTTCTCAACCCGTTCATCGCATACTCATTGTAACTCTCTATTTCATCAACTCTTTACTCGAATCTGTCGCATAGGAAATATACTCCAACAAAACACCATCTACTTTATTTGTTTTTGCCACCGCAAAGGAATCAAATTTACTGTTGCATAGTAACTCAGTAGTCCCTGTGTTCGACCCTGGACTTACCAGGAAACCTAGTGAGATTTATACTTGGATCTTATTAGGAAAATTTGTATGTGCAACGAATAACAAATCACCGCAATTTCATACCATTATTGCATCACATTTACAACGCATCAAGTTTTTGGTGCCGTTGCTGGGTACGGTAGTACATTTTGCGCTAACAGTAACTTTTTGATTTTTTTTGCAGCTTTCGACCTCTGTGCACTACCATTCCTTTGGTAAGGGAAAAGGCAGGTGTAGTATGAGCGAAGGAAATGTTCCTGAGCCCAACTACGACCCAGAGATCGAAAGAAAATTCTGAAGAAGACAGAGAGACAACCGCCGACAACAACAAGAGAGAAATCCTAGAATGGCGGAACAACCGGAAGAAAGAGTAGCAAACACGAACAATATCATGGCAAACCCCATTCTCCTAGTGAACGACCGCAATAGACCCATCTGGGACTATACGTCACCCAACCTCTATGATTTCTCCCAAGGAATCATGAGGCCCGCTTTGGACGGATCAAGGTTTGAGATGAAGTCGGTTATGTTGCAAATGATTCAGATGGCCGGACAGTTTGGTGGAAGGCGTGGCGAGGATCCGCACGCCCATCTCCGGAGTTTCATTGAAATCTGTAACACATTTTGTATTCTCAAACATCTCAGCTGAAGAAGTTCGACTAACATTGTTTCCATTTTTGCTGTGCGATCAAGCAAGGAAATGGGCTTATTCTTTCGAACCAGGGGAGATAACCTCGTAGGAACAAAGTGTAGAAAAGTTTATGAAGAAATACTTCCCTCTCACCCAGAACGCAAGAAGAAGGAAGTTGATTACAAATTTTGAGTAGAAAATTGATGAATCGCTCAACGATTCTTGGGCGAGGTTTAAGAGACTAGTTCGAGATTATCCACACAACAACTTACCTGACTGTCTCCAGATGGAGATATTTTATCACGGTTTGAACCCTGCATCGCATAAAGCTGCCAATGCAGTAGCAGTCGGAGGTCTACTTGACAAAACGTATGATGAGGCTAAAAATATTCTTGATCGCATATCAAAGAATCATTAAGATTGGAGGGAAAGCGATCAACGACTAAAAATGCGAGAAGGTGATGTAAACAGTGAGGCCATCGCATCTCTACAGAATCAAATGAATGCGATGATCAATCTATTACAGGGCATCGCAATCAATAGCCCTAGAATGCAAAGAGGGCATATCAACGCAATTGAGTAGACAAACACAAGTTGTGCTACTTGTGGAGATTCACATCCGATGGAAGAATGTCCGAGGAACCCACAATCAGTATACTTCGTAAAGAATAATCCTTTCTCTAACATATACAACCCCGGGTGGAGAAACAACCCCAATTTCGTGTGGAAAAATAATCAACAGAGTTATCAACCCATGGCGCAAAAGGAAGGACCGCCAGGATTTTTCTCGCGAACGAACGGTCAACCGCAAAATCAAGACAGCAGCTCACAAGCGCCACCATCATCCTCCCTGGAGAGCCTATTAAAGCAATACATAGAAAAGAATGAGACGGTGCTCCAGAATCAGGCGACTTCAATCCGCAACCTTGAAATCCAAATGGGATAGATTGCGGACGAGCTTAAAAATAGACCGCAGGAATGTTGCCGAGTTCAACTGAGCTCCCTTGTAATCCCGGGAAGCCAACTGAGGCTTGCGTCAAATCATCCTTGTATTCACATCGACACAGATTCCAGGGATGTTTCTTCTACTTTCATTTCTTTTGCATCGTGTATTTTATGACTGTGTTTGTGTTTACTCTGATTGTTTGCTTGTCTTTGCATTATGTTTTAAGTTGATTGATGATTGTTATTGCTTTTTTATTTAAGAGATTTATTTAATTTAAATAAAATTTTTTTGTACAACCGGAAGAAGCTTAGGATGGGAATAAAACTGACGCATTGAACTTAAGCCAACGCATGGCCCAAACCAAAAGGACGCATCTCGAAAACACAAAGCACTCAAGTGCCTAGAAACCCTAGGTACGTCCTTTCGTCTGCTTAATAAATGAAGATGTCAGGCGCCGCCTGATGTCACCACATCTTCTCCCACAGACCTATAAAATGCACATTTTCGTCATCTCTCTTCTTCAACCTCATTCAACCCTAATTCGCAAAAACCATAGCTCCCGAAGCTTTACCGCCCCTTCGATCAAGTTTGTTACTCCGGTCAGCCTTCAGCAACAATGTCTTCAGCATCTGACAGCCAAAACCAAGCTCTAAGCTATGGCTGTCTCTTATACACATCTAGATGTGTATAAGAGACAGGGACAGGGACAGTATCTCTACCCCCGACCCCGACCCCGATTTTATATATTTTTATTTTTATATATATATATTTAGAATAATATAAACTTATTAATTTTTATATAAGTTTATAAAAAGGCCCAAAAATAAAAACTAAAAAGCCCAAAAGCCCAAAATTAAAAAAAACCCAAAATTTGCCAAAAATCCCTAAAACTAAATCCTTTTCCTTCCCTACCCTTAACAGTTAACCCTACTCACGTCTCACTGGCCACTCCTTTATTACTGCCAAAATTTTTCTACTCTCCTACTTTGCCTCTCCTCTGTTTCGACGTCGACTGCTACTTCCATTCCAAGTTCCATTGAAGACAAATCACCGCATCCAGCCCATGTCCGCCCACTGACCTCGTCCAGCCCGCGTCTGCTCGCCCCCTGCGTCCAGCTTACGTCCGCCTGAATTCAGCCCGCGTTCAGATTTGTGCTTTTGCTCCAGCCCGCTGCTTCCATTCCATGAAGTGAACGCTATTTCTATCCGCCCGCGTCTGATCTCCTTGAAGACAGATCTAACGCCGTGCTGAAGACTGTGCGTGTGAAGATTTGTTTAGGGCAGAGGAATAATATGAAATAATTAATTGTTTAGCTATAATATGCCTGTTCTAACTTCCGTGTTGTTTTTCTTTTGAAAAAAAAGATTTGTGCTATTACGAGAGGCGAGATCTATCCATTCAACTTTCAAGACTTTAAAGTTCAAGCCAGTGCCGGTAAAAATTTCCTTTCGTTCTCTTGTTTGGCTGTTTGATATGTTTGAAAAGTATGGTTGAAATTAGTAAATAATATGTTTGAGAAATATGTTTGTGTATGTTTGATATTTGAATGTTTTGAATTTTAGGCTTGAATATGTTTGAAAAATATGTTTGTGTATGTTTGATATTTGAATGTTTTGAATTTTAGGCTTGAATATGTTTGAAAAATATGTTCGTGTATATTTGATATTTGAATGTTTTGAATTTTAGTCTTAATATGTTTGGAAAATATGTTTGTGTATGTTTGAAATTTGAATGCTTTCAATTTTGGGGTTGAACCATTGAATGCTTTAAATATGTTTGAATGCTTTGAAAATGAAGTCCAAGTCTGAAGAGGGGTTTTTAAATTAAATTTTTGGTAGGTTGAAAACAATGTCTTCATCACCTTCTACAAATAAAGATTCTTCAAATCCAATTCCAAGTCCAATCCCAGATCCAACCCCAGATTCTACCCCGAATTCAACCCCAAATTCAACACCAAATTTAACTCCATGCTCATCGAATGATGATAATTTGAATGTTGATAATTGTGTTATTCTTGATGAGGATATTGAGAAGAGATCTTTAATAAGACATGAATATCCTCTCTCAATAGTTGGGCTTGAAGGTTTTAGGGAATTTTGTAATGTCATCCAACCATTATTTAAGATGGTGTCAAGAAACACAATAAAGAAGGAGATTTTGAAAATTTATGAGACTAAAAAGTTGAAAACCATGACATTGTTGAATGAGATCAAAGGAAAGATTGCCCTAACAACAGACATGTGGACTTCCAACCACCAAACAAAAGGTTATATGACTGTCACTGCTCATTTTGTTGATGATAGTTGGGTTTTGCAAAACAAAATAATTAGGTTTATATATATCCCTTCTCCGCACACTTCTGAGATGCTTCATGAAGAAATAATGGAATGTCTGTTAGATTGGAATGTTGATCGAAAATTGTCATCAGTAACTGTAGATAATTGTAGTACCAATAACTCTATGGTTAATATGCTTGTTGATAGTTTGTGTGGAAACTTAATATTGGATGGGAGTTTATTTCATATGCGGTGTTGTGCTCATATTCTGAACTTGATTGTGAAAGATGGGTTGACAGTGATAGGAGATGGGATTGAAAGAGTACGTAGTAGTGTGTCTTTTTGGGTGTATACACAAAAAAAGAAAGAGAAATTTGAGGAAACTGCTCGACAGTTGAATGTTTATGATGTTCAGATGTTGAGTCTTGATTGTTGTACTAGGTGGAATTCTACCTATTTTATGTTAGCCACTGCATTAAAGTACAAAACTGTTTTTTATCGATTAAAACAACGAGAACCAAAGTACAAGTGTTTGCCTTTGGATCAAGATTGGGTATTAGCAAAAGAGATATGTGAGAAACTGAAAATATTTCATCACGCGACTGAAATATTTTCTGGATCCAAATATCCTACTGCTAATCTTTTTTTCCCAAAAATTTGTAAATGGCTATTTCTGAGTGGACTAATTCTGGCATTTAAGAGATCAGAGACATGGCTTCAAATATGATGTCAAAGTTTGATAAGTATTGGAAGACAATTCATGGGATAATGGCCATAGCTGCAGTTTTAGATCCACGTTACAAATTAAAGTTGATTGAGTTTTACTTCCTTAGAATTTATGGAGATAGTTTTCTTCTTGAAGTGGAAAGGATTAAAAAAAATTGTTCAAATTTGGAAATAGAATATCAGCTGAAGCATGAAGGTGAAAGTGATGATTATCACGCTAGAAATTTAGATGGAACCTCATAGAATATCGATTTTGATGATTTTAATGATTATGACTTGTTTGTATCAAATTCCAATAATATGAATCAGAAGCAACAATTTGATGCATATTTGGATGAACCTGTCTTACCTCGAACATCCGATTTTGATATTTTGAGTTGATGGAAATTGAATGGTGTCAAGTATCCAATTTTACAAGAAATTGCAAGAGACAGATTATCCATCCCGTTATCTAGTGTTGCATCAGAGTCTGCTTTTAGTACCTGTGGTAGGATTGTAAGCCCATGTCGTAACAAACTTCATCCAAAGACGATAGAGGCTTTGATGTGCGCTCAAAATTGGATTGCAACTGAAGTTTGGACAGGTTAGTTTGTTTATTTTATTTTACATATTTCTATCATTTAATATATTAATAAATATTTTCTTTTATTACAAATATTTGACAATGTAAGTTACTAGCACGGGAAAAGAAATGGTTACAAATTTAGAAACTATTTTAGAAGATGCAGACGGTTCTAATGAAGATGGCGTGGTGACTAAGGTATGCTTAAGGATTAACACTATTTCATGGTCTAGTTTTTTTTATTTTTTTTTGTGGCATTATTTGTTTATTACATTTTAAATTTAAGAATGAATACAACTAAGGATGGGATGATGCCAAGAAAGGTGAAAGATTTGATTGTGAAGTCGTTGAAGAGAGAAAGATGAGTTCGATTGAATTTTAAGTTGTATACTTATTTGAATGTATAAGACGGTTGCCTTTAATTGACTTCCTTATTCAAAATTTATTGAATTTTAAGTTGTAAAGTTATTTGGATTTGTTAGCTTTTAAATTGTCAATTAATTGTCAATTGTGTTTATTCCATAGAATAGTCTATTGTTTTTTATTCATTTGTTGTGCATTAGTCAAATTTCAAATAAAATCACTTGAATTAAAAAACAAGGAATCCGATAAACTTTTTTTAATGGATTTTTTGTGGACTAATCAAATTTTAACTAAAAAAAATGGAAAATCACCGTGGGGAATCCCCGCAGAGAATCCCCGTGGGGAAACGGGGAATGGGGCCCCGCGGGAACCCCATTTCCCCGACGGGGAATTCCCGCCCCCGTCCTCGCCTTCAAATGGCGGGGACGGGGTTAGGGATGGAAGAAAATTTCCCCCACGGGGCTGGGGACGGGGGACACCCCCTACCTCGCCTCAGCCCTATTGCCAACCTTACCCATTACCGCCATATATAACTGAAACTGTGGTCAACTATGCGTTAGGCACATGGGGATTTGGCCCAACCTTGTCCGCCAATTTTATAGCAGTGAGTTTGATGTGAAGAGAAATACGACATTCGTTGATGGTGTTTTGGTGCGCTTCTCAGCTGATAAAATTAATGAAGTGTTCAATATTGCAAGCAACCCAGACGCAGAGGGGAACCGCATCTTGGAACATCCAACTCTAAGCCATATAGAAGATGCGTTAAGAGTAGTGGCCAAACCTGGAAGCACTTGGCAAATATCAAGAAATGGAGTAAATATCTTAGCTTCCAAGAATCTGAAACCAGACACAAATTTATGGTATTACTTGATTAAGAAAAGCATCATGCCTACAATGCATGATGAAACATTATCAAGAGAACGCATCCTGGCCACTTACTGCATCATGCAGCGCATTCCTCTAGATGTAAGGAGGATAATAAGGGACCAGATCAAAGCCATTAAAGCAAAATCACGAGGACAACTTTATTTCCTTTGGCTGATCGGTGCGCTGTGTGAATGCGGGGGCATCCCTTTGGGAGATGATTATGAGGAAATCGATGGTCTGATGGATATCAAGTTAATTAGGTGTCTGCTTCGCGGTTCGCCACACCAGCTTGCCCTACCTCGCAAGGACGCGACAACCAGACCTCGACCCTCCCAACGCGCCCCCAAAAGAAGATGCGTCCGGGTGATTTAGCACAGTGATGAAGCTTCAGAAAATGAAGAATACGAAGCGGAGCATGCGTTTACTGATGAAGAAGCACGACCAGACTTAAACATCCCTCTCCCAAACTCACCTTTGGCCCCGCAAGAAGGGATTCTTGATCCAACGCAACACAAGACTACCAATTTAGATCAAGAAATCCCTAGTTCCCTTCCTTCTCCCTTACCAGCTCCAATTCCAACTTTTGTACCTCCTCCAATTATTTTTGAACCAACTGGGTTAGGGTCAAGCAACATAGAAAATCTTGAAGACCCAGTTGAAAGAGCCGGAGAGTCAACACCGCCAGAACCACATATTGATATTGACGAGTTGAAAACTTTCATTAGCGATCAACTTAGACCACTGGCTACGTCCATTGAAACTCTTCAACAGCAAAATAGGATTCCAAGAGATTACAAGCGACAACAAACAAGAAGAATGCAGGACCAGTTCGTCTATACAACGCAGTATATTAATCAGGTCCTGGTTGGAATGTTTGCCTTACCACCGCTACCTGCTCATCTAAGGAACCCTCTGCGCTTCATGGATGAAGACCCTGCAGAAGAACGCAGGGATGACGCGCCAACACAATAAATTTGGGGGTGTTGGCTACTTTGTTTTATTTATTAATCTTTTGTATTTGTTTGTTATGTTTGTTTATTCCATTACTGAGTTATCCAATGAAATGAATGAAATTTCTATCATTTTTCATCCTTGCGTCTGTCCTTAGCATACCTTTTTTTTGTTCTTTAGCTATTTTTCTCATTTTGTGCGTTGTTTTACGTCAATGATATGGGTAATATGAAATTTATAAGTATAGAGTAGGCATTAGGAAAATCAACAAAGTCTGAACTTTTCTAAAAAGTCTACATGTTTTCTTTCTAACGCATGCAAGCTTTAAATCAAAATTCCTTTCGAAACTCTCAAAGCCTTTTCAAAATTTTGTTTCTTTTTTAACAATGAGGATTTAGCTGATTTCCAAAATTTGGGGGTGAGGGAAATCCGAGTTAAGACGCATTAATTGAGTACATCAAAAAGAAAGGAAACAAAATAGAAAGATGTTAAATGCAAACTCCTTTGTCATTACTCTAAAAGAAAACCTCAAATTGGCATGAGTTAAAAATTGGAACAGGCACTTATCCGAAGTTCGATGCTTGCATGACACCCGTAGGGGCAAGCCAAAACGAAGTTAAGTCTCCTAGACCAATGCGTTCCAAAACTCCACTATCTAGTTTAAAGAAGCTATATCTTGAAACGCATGCATGCCAGATATGAGTTTAGTTGTGAAGGGTTCTGACCCGTAGTTGGATGCTCGCATGACACCCGTGGGGGCAAGCCAAACTGAAAGTGGGATACCTGGAACAATGGATGGGTAACCCAAAATTCATACTTTTTTCTTTTAATCGGCATCTATTTTAAAAGCATCTCATTGCTGGTTTAGAAAAAACGAGAATGTTTTGAGAAACGAAAGTAGTTGTTGACAAAAATCTTGCTGCACCTGAAATGAAACATTCTTCCTTTTAGAAAAGAATCGACCTGCGTTACATTTTCCAAACTCTAGTCTCAAGCTTATAAGTGAATATGATGAGAGGTAAACCCTGCACAATAAAGACAATGGAGATAACAAAGAATTATTTGTGGAATGCTTGAGGACAAGCATTGTTCAAATTTAACTTGTAGAAATACAAGTTATTGTGGCTCAAAAGTTGGAACAATTAGGGTCTTTAATGATAAAATCACATCATTTTTAGAGAAAACGCATGGAATTACTCGAACACTCTCAAACTCATGCAAAAGAATGTTTATTGCTAAAATACTGCAGCACTAACGCATGATATTGCAGGATCTCAACAAATATTCTAAGTGTTATAGGCAAAGTCTAACGCATGGGGCATGTGTCAGAGGAATTCAACGTAGGGAAGATTCATTGATTGAGGCTATTTGTGTCAAATCACCACTTGTAAGCATGGGCATCTGCAGCGGGTAGCGTTTGAAAAGCATATGAGTGTCAGGCGGCTGATCAGGGTATGGAATTTAATACTGCCCATCATCAAGTTGGAGAAGACCGACGCCTATAAATAGAAGAAATCCCACTAGATGAACGGATCTTTAAATCCTTTTAGCTCATTGTATAATTCTGAAATTTTGAGATCGTAGAGCTGTGCTGTGGTGCCAAGAAGAACAAGAGGTAAGAGAACCACCGCGAAGTCGATCAAGAAGCGGAGGAAACTAAGCTCGAGAGAGACATTTCTTCCAATTCTTCCACAAGTGGCTGTACACGAACCAGAATTGAGCCAAAGAGGACAAGAGATTGTACTCTGTGGCTTGACTACTTTCATTTCATCTTACGTATCGTTTTCATCTTCTCAGTTTCTTTATAAATTCACATATTTATCCTATCATACTTTTCCACTGTTTATTTCTTGTTTATGTCGGATGCAGCTATAACTTCATGCAAAATTCCATTTCGAAACGCTTAAACCAACTAAATCAACTGGTAAAAGTAGCTTTAGCTTAAATTATTCGAGAGAATAAGTAAGCCAGCATTAAGTTAGAAACGCTAGTACATCTAAAGATAGACGCACTGGTGTTTTATTGCATCTTGTGATTGGCGCATACATCCTAGAGATAGGTATTGTATGACATTCGCATTGAGAAGTGCCGAATAGAAGTCTAACGCATAAACAGAGATAAGCAAGTCATCTCATACGCATCATATTCTTGTTCGTGTACATCCAACTATGATCGACGCATATCATCTGCATCAAACTCCATTTTCACACGACCCTTTATTCTCTACTTGACCCTTTTGTATCTTCTTGCACACACACACACAACAGCTTAGTGTAAATAACTCATTTCTACATTCACTTAGGATACTTCTACAACAGTTACAACGCAAGGTCTGCTTAGCTTCAATATGAATCCCTGAGTTTGACCCTGGACTTACCAGGAACCTGAGTTAGATTTATACTTGGATCTGATTCAAAAAACTTAAACGTCTATAGAGAAGTGTCATGCGTCCTGTTGCACATCACTAATGCATTAACGCGTCACTAGCGCATCATAAACGCATCAATGTATTATTCACATTTACACTTATTTTTCCAATTATTTTATACAATACACTCCTAAGCTCGAATCACGAAACCAACGAACACCATACGATGAAAAAGGTTGTGAAAAATGAGATAATTAAATGGTTAGATGCAGGCATTATATACCCAATCGCCGATAGCACATGGGTCAGCCCCATGCAATGCATGCCCAAGAAGGGAATGACGGTAGTGCCAAATGCAAAACAATGAATTAATACCAATGAGGACCATCATTGGCTGGCGAATCTGCATGGACTACTGCAAACTCAATGCGGCAACGAAGAAGGACCATTTCCTCTTGCCTTTTATTGATTAGATGCTAGATCGCCTAGCAGAAAATGATTACTTCTGTTTTCTGGATGGGTATGCGGGCTACATCCAAATAATGATCGCTCCTGAAGACTAAGAGAAAACCACATTCACCTGCCCCTATGAAACGTTTGC
Organism: Benincasa hispida; assembly: GCF_009727055.1. Taxonomy (NCBI): domain Eukaryota; kingdom Viridiplantae; phylum Streptophyta; class Magnoliopsida; order Cucurbitales; family Cucurbitaceae; genus Benincasa; species Benincasa hispida. The sequence goes on along the minus strand of NC_052352.1, from coordinate 61,205,622 downwards.
TTTTCGCCACATGCCATTCGGATTATGAAATGCGTCAAGCACATTCCAAAGATGCATGATGGCCATCTTCTCTAAGTATCTCGAAGATTCAGTAGAAATTTTTATGGACGACTTCTCAGTTTACGAGCAAACATATGAAGTCTATCTGAACAACTTGAAGAAGATACTAAGGAAATGTGAAGAGACAAATCTTGTGCTGAATTGGGAGAAGTGCCACTTCATGGTAAATAAAGGTATTGTGCTCGGGCACAAAGTTTCCAAGGAAGGGCTGGAGGTGGATAAGGCGAAAGTTGAGGCCATTGAAAAGCTTCCACCTCTAATAAATGTGAAGGCTGTCAGGAGTTTCCTGGTACATGCAGGATTTTACTGTCGTTTTGTGAAGGACTTTTCGAAGATTGCTCGACCATTGAGTGCGTTACTGGATGCTGACAGAACGTTTGGCTTTGATACACAGTGCCTCAACGCATTCAAGATACTGAAGAACATATTAATTATCGCACCCGATTGGACAAAGCCATTTGAGCTGATGTGTGATGCTAGCGGGTATACGATGGGGGTGATGCTAGCATAGAAGAAAAAAACAATGCTACACCCTGTTGCATATGCAAGTAGAACATTGAACCCTGCCCAAGCGAATTACACTACCACTGAAAAAGAACTTCTTGCGGTGATCTTTACGCTGGAAAAATTTAAAGCTTACTTGCTGGGATCCAAAGTGATCGTTCACACCGATCACTCGACAATCAAATATTTAATGACCAAGTAAGATGCAAAGCCGAGGTTAATTTGATGGTTCTCCTCTTCTAAGAATTCAACATGGAAATCATTGACCACAAGGGGATGGAAAACCAGGTTACAGACCACCTATCAAGATTAGAGAATCCGGAAGTAGACTGCAACCAGTCGAAGGTGAACACATCCTTTCCAGAAGAGCAACTGTTCAAAATTGAAGAATTACCATGGTACGCAGATGTGGTCAATTATCTGGTCTGTGAACAATTTCCAGAAAATTACACAGCCCACCAAAAGAGGCGGCTTATGCACGAATGTAAATCCTATTATTGGGACGAGCCAAATCTTTACAAGAGGGGATCAGACCAGATCTTGCATCTATGTATGCCAGAAACTGCTTATCAATGCATACTGTCCCAATGCCATGACTCACTATATGGTGGACATTTTGGAGGTCAATAAACAATAGCAAAAGTGTTACAAAGCACGTACTTTTGGCCGACTCCATTCAAGGATGCAAGAGACTATTCTATGAGATGCGACAAGTGCCAACGCACGGGAAACATTTCAAGGAAGAATGTGATGCCAATGAATATTATCTTAGAATTGGAACTCTTCGAAATGTGGGGCATAGACTTTATGAGACCATTCTCACCATCAAATGGTCACAAGTACATTCTGTTGGCCATCGATTATGTCTCCAAGTGGGTTAAAGCGGATCATGCGTTGCAAGCGATGCGACGATAGTCTCCAAATTCTTGAGAAGAAATATCTTCACTCGTTTTGGCACCGCACATGCCATAATAAGTGATGAAGGCTCCCACTTTGTCAATGGCGTCATCAACAAACTGCTGCTTAAGTATAATATCCACCATAAGGTCACCACGGCGGTTGATAACTTGTAAAAATACGAGTTATCTTTGATCTTAAGTTAGAACACTTAGGGATTTTAATGATAAACTCTCCTCATTTTTAATAAAAACACATGGATTTACTTAAACAATAGCAATTTCATGTAAAAGAATATCACTAAAAATCGTGGCACTAACGCACTACTTGCAAGATTTCGATGCAAGAACTGACAATAACGCATTAGACAAATGCCGCAGGAAACGTGCTAACGCATGAGCCATGCATCGGAGGGAATTTAATGCATAGAAGATTCATTCCTCCGAGCTGATTGTGTCACATCACCACTTGCAAGCATGGGCACCTCAACAGGCGGCGTCTGAAAAGCTTCTAGTAGCAGGCGACATCTAAAAAACTTCCAGAGGTCAGACAGCCAACGAGGATATGGAGTTTAATGTTGACCAGGGCATGGACTTAAATGCATATTATCCTCCAAGTGGACGAGACCAACGCCTATAAATACTTGAAGACCCTTCAGAATTTAGGGTTCAGACAATTAGAAGCTCCATACTCTCTGTAAATTTGTACACTTAGTTTTAGTTTGTACAAGCTGTGTCGAGGTGTAAGACGATTGAAGGAGCTGAGAACCACCACCACCGCCGGCCAGGACGTGGAGAAAGTTATTCTTGAGAAAGATACTCTGTCCTCGGCTCTTTAAAGTGATTATACACAACAAGATTGAGCGAAAGAACTACAAGAGACTGTATTCTATGGCTCTACTCAGTTTCTCTCTTAATATCATTTCCGTTTCATTTTGATTTAATATAGTTCTTTGTAAAGACTCATTGATCCTTTATAAAATTCATATATTTGATCATTACTTTTGCTATCGTTTATCTTCTGTTTATGTTGAAAGCATTAGTACTTCATGCATAATTCTGTTCCTACGCCTAACTTGACAACTTAGTGAAAGCTTCTTTACTTAGTTGTTCGAAAGAATAGCTAAGTCGCATTAAGTAGAACGCCTAGTACAGCTAGAGATAGACTTACTGGTGTTTCTTGCATTCTAAGTTAGGCGCATGCATCCTAGAAATAGGCTTGTATGTTATTTGCATTGAGAAGTGTTAAATGATGTCTAACGAATGAACATAAAGATAAGCAACCCATCCCATTTCATCCATATTACATCAGTTGTGTGCAATTATCTTTAACCGGCGTGTCCACCTACTTAAATTTCATTTTCACATGATCCTTCATTTTTCCACTCAACTCTTTTGTATTGTCTTGCATAGGCATAGCATGTTAGTGTAAATAATACATCTTTCAAATTTATTTAGGAAACACCTCCTACTGCAAGTACAACTCATAATCTGTGTTAGTGAAACTGAATCCCTGTGATCGACCTTGAACTTGCCAGGAACCTAGATTAGATTTATACTTGGGTCTAATCTAGGAAAACTTGAACGTTATTATAAGGAGTTGTGTGCCTTCTGTGCATAATACTAACGCCCCAAACGCATTGCAGTTATCTAACCGTATCAAGGCAGAACGCAACATTTAGACTTTATTCTTCCAATTTGTTTTACTTTATATACTCCTAAAGCATCTCATGATAGCAGGCGAACACATACCATCCATAGATAAACGACCAAGCCTAGGTGTATAATAGGGAAATCAAACTGATCCTAGAGAAGATGGTGAATCCTTCACGCAAAGATTAGGCCATGAAGCTGGATGATGCTTTGTGGGCATACATGACTGCCTATAAAACACCTATAGGCATGTCCTCGTATGCGCTGGTGTTGGGGAAGGCCTACCGCTTACCGCTGGAACTGGAGCACAAAGCACTGTGGGCAGTGAAGAAGCTCAATTTTGATTTGAAGACTACAAGAGAGGCAAGAAAACTTCAGTTGCTCAAGCTAGATGAATGGAGAATCCAAGCATATGAAAACACCAAGATCTACAAGCGTTGGCCTGACAAACGACTATGTGAAAAGAATCTCCAGGTTGGACAGAAGGTGTTGTTATACAATTCTCGAGTACGACTTTTTCTCGAAAAATTAAAGTCACGCTAGTCCGGACCATTTATAATCAAAGAAGTATTCCCGCATGGTACGGTCGAGTTAACCAATGAAGAAGGGACCAACACATTCAAGGTCAACAGGCAAAGAGTCAAGATGTATCACGGAGGAGACTTGCATCGCGAGAAAACCTCTGTGGACCTGAGGAATTCCTGACTGAAGAAGAAATGAGCAGTCCCTGCGCCAATATGCGATGCAAACTGATCAATGACGCATTCTTTTGAAATATCCTTTTGATATCTTTATTTCATGAACTTACTTTACCTTTTTGTACAAACACCATTCTTTAAAGTTATCAACTCTGTCTTTCATATTTTTTTACCCTCTTGATTTTTAGCAATGATCGTAGTAAACGATTGCGATGGAGCTAAGCGATAACCTAAAAACATGCGACCAGTTCAACCAGCCCATCGCAATCGAGAAATCAACCCACCGCAAAGAAGGATGCGATCACAGATGATGCGGGCAACAATGCAAATTTTGGGGTTATATCTTTCTTTGACTTTTTTATTCCAAATTTTGTACTCTTGCATCTCATTTTAACATTGCTAATTTTATCATCGCATCCTCTTTAGTTTGGCACAATCATTGAATTTAGATTACTTTATTCAACCACCACATTTTTTCGTACCAATTATGATTTCAATGATGAAACTCATGCCTTTATTTCTCATTGCATGTACTAGAATCAACTTAATTTCAGGACGGTCATTTCATGAAACATTTCTAAAAGTTAGTGGTCCACCAGTTTTCTTTCAAAATTGTTTTTACGAAACTTCCTAGGAGCATCGCATGAGTCATTTCAGTCTATCAGTAATGGGGACATTGCTGCGTATAAATTTGGGGGTGCCAGTATTTATTTTCAACCTTTCTACTTTTAAACATTTGTTCAAAAAAAAAAAAAATCATAACGTTGAGATTGGATCCTACTCGAGTTGATGTCCGCATGACACCCTTGGGCAAGCCAAAACGAAGGTAGAATCGTGATCAATGCATAAATCAAGTGATCGTAACTCTGCTGCCATCCGTGGGCATAAGTTTAGACTGAGAAAGCACCTTGCTCGTATGTTGGATGCTCGCATGACACCCGTGGGGGCAAGCCAAAACGAAGGTTAGGCACTTGGATCAGGCAAGGTCACAAAAAGAATATCTAAATGAACAAGGATAAAAATAATTTGGGAAACACCCCGGTTGGAAAATGTTTTGAAATGAATCATGCGATGTCCTAGAAACAAGTAAAGTCTTTTTGAAGGTTAAACTTGTGGTCCTAAGTTATAGAAAATATTTAGGAAGAGACCAGGATAGAAATTAAGAAAGATTTTGTTTCATAATATTGAATAAGGCACCTCGAGAAATCTAGGTAGGAAAAAGGCGGTTGACTCTCTAAAAAAATCTTAGTTTATGCTTGAGGACAAACATTGTCTTAAATTTGGGGGTGTGATAACGGATAAAAGCACGTTATTATAGCGCAAATACGTAAAACAATGAGGAATGTGACGGTAAAATATACAAAATCATGTCCAAAAGTTAAACTGAGAATTATGTGCATCGCATGTGCCCATCGCAATAAAAGCAACTAATTTACTTATTTTGTGCAGGAAAAAATGCGTTGACGTAAGTAAAATTTGCGATCTAAGGAACATAGCATCTGCGTGCAATTAAAAGATTGTGATCCCAAAGCCATGCGATCGTATGCAATCGTAAGAAGTTACTCAAGAAGGTGGCTACATAAAGACAGTGCATCAAGGTGATAGCATAATAAATCATGATGGGACGAAAAACTGATGACAATTGAATCCAAATTTAGTTGACAAGCCGTTAACGACACACTGTAACAAGTACACTCAACTTTCTGTGACCAATAATCAGCGCATCAAAGCAAAAGATTTAATGACCGTCCATCATTACAATCATTAGAAAGAAAAGCTTCTTCACCTTGAGCTGTATAAATACCGAAGGCCACCATCATTAAAGGAGTTCGCGATATAGAATAGAGATCATATACACGATAGATAAACGTAGTCTGTTCATAATCATTCTTATACTTAGAAGATGGAGATGAGCCAAGAGAAGAAGACGTCGAGAGATCATTCCTGGATAGCTCGAAAGACCGATGGGAAGCGCTACAAATGGAGACAGGGCCAACACTTGCGAAAGCAAGGACATTCATCTGGGCAGAGTTGAAGTGAAAAGACAGTGTAAAAGGCCATGGGAAGCAAGATATTGCTACCGGGCTTCTTATCTCTACATTCCTATTGTTATTCTGTATTCTACATCTAATTTATAAACAATGGAAATCTCATTTCAACTTACGTTCAATCTCTCCTTACTTCGTATGAGTAGCTAAATTTCCGAATGGGTTGAGAAGTACTTAGCTAGCATGGCCTAAGAGTTACACTTTATGCGATCATCTTGTCTTATGTATGCGTCATTCCCCCTTTAGAGATACTTGAGAGAGTAGTCTAAAGAAAGAATTTAGACTTGAGAGAGTCAGATTAGAATCTAGGCTTGAGAGAGTCATATTAGAACCACATAAGCAAGAGATAGAAACTTAGACATAAGTTTTGTTTGCTATTATGCATCGCAACACCCTAGAAATAGGATATGATAGTATGCGGTCACCTTGTGTATGTATGCATCACTCATCATCGCATAGACAAGAATAGAGGCTTAGACATAAGTCCTATTGACATGATCGTATACATCGCATGCGTCCTAGAAATAGGAACTATGACATTTGCATTGAGAGATGACATGTTGTTGTGTGTGTGTAGCATGATCCCATAACTTGAACGCAATCTTAGGAAGTGTTAGCTAAAATCCTTTCTCAATCTGTTCATCGCATACTCATTGTAACTCTCAATTTCATCAACTCTTTACTCAAATCCGTCACATAGGAAAACTCAAACAAAACACCATCTACTTTATTTTTTTTTGCCACCGCAAAGGAATCAAATTTACTGTCGCATAGTAACTCAGTAGTCTCTGTGTTCGATCATGGACTTACCAGGAAACCTAGTGAGATTTATACTTGGATCTTATTAGGAAAACTTGCATGTGCAACGCATAACAAATCACTGAAATTTCATACCTTTATTGCATCACATTTACAACGCATCAATACATCAAGTGGAGGAATAATGTAAATGAGATTTACATTAAGGACCATGAAATAGAAAAAGAACTATGGTTTATATGTTTCATGAGATGAAATATTAAAACTATAAGTTATAAATATGGTATGGTAAATTGGTTATCATATATATTTATAATAATAATAATTACTGGATAATTATATCTTTTTCTCGAATAACCAATTGAGTGGGAGATTATTGGTAGTTTCATGGTAACCGTGAGATAAAAAGGAAAAATGTTTTCCTAAATAGTAGTTGTTATGAGAGTTTCGATTCTCGAAAAATCACTCACGGAAAGGCTGTCAAGTGAATAGGATTCACTAAATGATAGTTGAAGAGAGATTAAACAATCGTGGAGTGAATCTACACGATAGTTCATTCAGCTGGCCATTAGCTAAACAATCGTGGAGATTTTTCTAAATGATTGAGCATCGTCTATAGGATAGACTTTTGTCATCTCCCACTTGCTCAATCATTTACACGATTGTTATTCCTCCGGTCTCTTCCTCTAACCAAATCCACACAGAGCCCACACTTTTGGATTCTCACATCGAGAATACCAAGGTAGCCATTGTGATGGTGTCGTACTCAACTCGACTGAAGTCGAGGTGTTGGAGGCTGATCGTGCTGTGTTGCGGTCGCTGTGTACGTTCGTGTGTTGCAGTCTTGGAGATTTTTTGAGCGTTCGTGATCGAAGGAGTTTGAAGATGAGTCTTCAAAAGTATGATAATCTTTCCCTTGATCTTATTGTAAAGCATGTTGTAATTTCGTTTTGTGCATAGCCTATATGTTTTCGTTTCTTGATTGTAATTGTGTATGTTCAAATATGAATGAAATTTGGAACGATCATTTTGCTGCTCATGGAAATCCTCATATCCGATTTCCTTCATTTAGGGGTCTCAAACATGATTGCCTATTGTCTCTTTGTCTCCGTAAGGGGAAAATTTTGAAATGGTCATGTAAATGCTTTGTCCTATTTTTAGATTCCCCTCCTAACTTTCTTCCATAATAATTATATATTTCTTTCATGGTGTCATTTACTTTTTGTCTTTTATAATGATTCCATACTACTAACGTCAATCTATTACTTTTTAGTACATCATCGTTATCATCGGTGTCTAATGTAATAGGCATAGACAGATCATTACCACTAGAAACACTGTTTATTGGGTTTGATTCGCTCATGTTCATAAATGTTGGAGTTGAAACCTTGTTCTAACTCATTATTATTCGATAGAGTCATTTTCAAATTTCACCTACAAATAGTCAAATAGTAACAAAATAATCAAAAAATCGAACAACTAGTCAATTTCAAATATAAAAAAAAATTAAATTCGTATTTCTAACAGATCAGATCAGAGATCAAACATACCAAAAATCGTACATACCTTCAGATACCAAAAAATCAAACAAATAACTATAACTCATTTTATCTTCTACACAAATCACAAATGAGATCAGAAAATGGATATTCATATTTCGGACATACCTTGGAACGAAAAGACGTCGGCAACGCTTCCAACAGCAGATCTGACAGAGGGACACCAAGGAAGACTGATAGAACGCCAGCAAGGGAGCAAGTTTGGTGGATGGGTGGCGGACCGGAGTTTGGTGGGTGGGATGGGGGATGACGATGGGGTGAGGCCATGAAGATGAGACTCAAACTCAAGTCAGTGCCGCTGACATCAGGTGAGTTGCGTATTTGGGATAGAGGTGAGTTACTGACTCGCTGATGTGAGGGAGAGAGGGACTCGGGGGCGTGAGTGACTGTGAGGGTGAGAATCTGGAGGCAGAGGCACACGCAGAACAGAGTTACTCGAGTGATACGCTGTGACTATAAGGGAGATCCGGTGAGGGAGTGATGAGTCTATGACTGATGAGGTTGGAGGTAGAGGTGAGAGGCACATGCAGAGTTGAGTATATATATATACTCAAGGTGGGGCGAGGAGTCGGGACAGTGCTGGGGAATATATTCCCCATCCCCGGCCCCGAAATGTAAATGGGAAAAGAAATTCCCCACTCCCTCTCCTATTCCCCGTGTATTCAGGGATTTCCCGCCCCATTCGAGACGAGTCCCCGGGGGTTAAATGAACATCTCTATAGACCTCTTAAAGGAACTTGACACAATATTGAATAGGATTAGTTTTTCGTTCATGTGTAATTCACTATCTTGGTATGATGCAGCCGCATCATTCAAGACATAATACCCGAAAGGTTGAATCATTATTTACCCTTGTTTATCCATATGTTTGTTGCTTTTAAGTTAATTTCTCATCTTTCACAATATAAACTTTCCATTGGTTACTTTGATTTCATTGATTCATAACCATAATCAAATCAAAAGTAGACCTAGTCTTGTGGGATTCCATACTTTTAACTTGACACAGGACTGAATAGGAGTAGTTGTTTTGTTAATATGTAATTTGAAGAGATCGAATCCCTTGTGGAAGCGTGCGATCACTTTTCCTAAATTTTTCTTCAAAAATAAATTCACAGAACAAAGATATTCATCAAGATTAAGCATGTTTTTTTTTTTTTTTTTTTTTTTTTTTTTTTTTTTTTTTTTTTTTTTTTACAGATTTCTAGGAAGTAGAACAAGTTACCTTTGTAGATCTCTTTTTTAAGTCTTCTCCCGATTTTGATAAATTTCACATCACGAATAGAATTCATGTACTAGACACCACCAATTGGTCCTTCTCTACTATTCTCTTGGATAAGGAAGGGATGATGAGATCTTCTTTGGAAGAGAAGGGAATATATGATGTTTTTGCAGAGAACATTTCTCTGATAATATTAGAGAGAGGGATTGAAGAGAGATCTGGAGTGATTTTTTTTTTTAATTTTTTTTTTGTAAAAGAATAAAACACAAAGAGTCTTTTAATTGCAAACTCTTCAATAAATTCAATACATGAAGGGAGTTAACTCCCCTCACTCATTCACCACCCTCTACAACTGCATAGGATTTATTTAATTTAATTAAACTAAATATTAATTAATTAAATATAATTTAATTAATTCATTTATTAAATATCACAGATTTAATTTAATGTATATATAAATCATATTCTAATATATATATATATTCTCTCATAATCTATAGTTTTAATATGAATCTCTTTCACATTAATTATAACCCATAGATTTAATATGAATCCAATTCATACTAATTTAATATTTGGATCTTATTTAAATATTAATACTCTCATATTATATAGTTTAAACTTCAATCCAATTCAAAAAAACACTTTATATTAGAATGTATCTATATACAGTATATTAATTATATCATATACAATTAGCATAAATTCCCTTAAAAAGATTTGAACATTTCATATTCTTCTAACACTGAATATCCTTGTTTAACCCATTATGAGCTAGCAAAATCTAGTGAACCTATAGTTATAAGCTTCAATGATTCAAAATTAACTAATTAAACTCTTTAATTAAATTAATCAATCTTAATTAACTATGAGACACTCCACTAAAGACCCATAGTTGCACTCTTATGATCTGTAGAATATTTTATTGTCCATCTATTTAACCATTTCACATAAGTCAATCTTGCATAAGTCATTCATAACTATAGCTGGGTCAAATATCGTTTTACCCATGTAGTTACCTCTTGATTCTTAAGTACCATCGATCCTCTAATGAACAATCTATTTATGGTCCAACCATAAACAAAATTTCTCTCAAGCCAGTGAGAGAGTGAGGCCTCATTTTTTAAGTTCTAGAGTCAACATTTAAGGAAAAAACTTAACTATTTACCTTAAAGGCAGGAGGAAGCGAATTCCATCTTGTGTAGCTATGTTCCCAGCTCCCCATTCGGCATCATCCCTAAAATGGTAGGCATATTGAATCGGTGACTAGGGTCACTCTCACCCATACAAATCAAAGGATAACCTTCATGAGCAGAAGTTCATAACTCACTTAAGATTGAGATCAAGTTACATAGTCATCGTTTGAAATATTAATCTCTTTAGTTGATTGTATCAAAAGAAAAATTATATATTTCGTGGTCAAGTTTTATACAAACTTATTATATAGAATACCCTCACTCACATTACTTTACATGAACAACTTGGATCAAATTGTTTGTAACACTTACAATATTTGTAATACTTATAAAGTGGGTCGCATCCATAGGATTACCAGGATAACGCACCCAACCTTATCCATATACTATAGACCGTTTAGGTTATTACTTAAACATGATTCACTTACGTGTAAGCCATATATTGTTCAAATTACATTAAATAACCTTGGATTTTAGTTTATTGAGTTTGAGTTATGCAAGAAAATAAATGACACTCTATTTATTAGAATAAATAATAATTTATTTATTTAATAATTTGTTTACAATTTACATACCACAAGATTTAGACTTTAATAATTCACTGTCCTGGTATGATGTGGCCACATCACTCAAGGAATAACACCCGAAAGGTTGAATCATAGTTTGCCCTTGTTTATCCATCATTCTTTACTGCTTTTAAGTTAATTTCCTGCCCCTCATAATATAAATTTTCTATTGGTTACTTCGGTTTCGTTGGGCCATAGTCATAATCAAATTAAAAGTAGAGCTAGTCTTGTGGGATTTGATATTTGAAATATTCCAAGATTATTACTTCATCGATAGTGTATGCTTGCACTTAGACCTCATCTATCCTTATTTTCATCACTCATACACATTTAGTTAATCAATACACCAATGTCATACCCGAAATGAATTTTCAATGTGTGCTTATAAACTATTGATATACTATTGTTATATTAAGATTGTGTGTTGATATGGTATTGAGACACTAGTGATATGGTATTGAGACACTAGTGATATACTTGAAATCATAATTTTTCTATGAGTGTTGACATTATATTGGTACACTAATGTTACTTTAAATGAATTTTTAATGTGTTGATATACTAATAATACACTAATTACATACTTCAAATGCATTTTAAATGAATATTGATTATTATTGGACCACTAATAGAGTTATGCTTTAAATGAATTTTGAATGGCCAACATGAGCATAGCTCAACTAACAAAAAGCTTGTACTATCAATCTCAAGTTAAATGTCGATTCCTCCACCAACATATTGTCAAAGAAGAAGAAGAAGAAGAAGAATGAGATGAGTTAAACATGTTTAGTTTTCTTTATAGTTTAAATACGTTAGATTACTACAACACTTTAAAATGCATTTTAGTCGCATCATTTTATGTTAAACAACTAGAGGTAATACATTACCATCAACCTCTACAAATAACAACAAGTAGATGACGAATGGCTGCCAATCTGATGAATTGAATCTTTATAAGTAGATGACAATGTAGTTGTAAAATAATACTTCACAACAAACAGTTTTTTCACAGAAAACAAATTTAACTTTTTTGTTATACTTGCACATTTAAAATTATATAGAGTTAAGTATCATTTTGCAATATATAAATGTATTTTTATATTCTTGCAACGGTCCCTTTATAAAATTATATAGATTTAAGTATTATTTTGGTTCGTAAACTTACCAAATGTTCATTTTGGTTCTTCAACTTTTGAGTTTGTTCTATCTTCATTGATTTCTAGACTTTTGAAATGTCTATTTTAGTTCTTGAACTTTTAAAAATTATTTATTATAATTTTAACAAATTAATTGCATAGCTTAAAATATATGTTCTAATATGTTAACATAAGCATGCATTCAAATCACATAGGTTAAAGCAATTCTTTCGTGTGAGAGTACTACAACAATGACAAAAATTGCTATTTTTTTTAAAGTTTAGTCACTAAAATAGACATTATGAAAGTTGAGGACCAAAGTAATTGCTTTCGAAAACTTAGAGAGTAACATAGACTTTCAAAACTTTTGGGATAAAAATAGAACAAATATGAAAGTTTAATGAAAAAAAAAGATTTAATCTAACAAAATATCAATTTTTTTCTCTTTTTCTTTTTCTTTTTTTTTTTTTTCAAATTTTTGGTATCAATGGAGATGAATTGACATAAAATTGAAAATCTTTAAGAATTTGTTAAAATTCTAAAGTTAAGCCTAAAATTTTAGTTAAACATTTGAAATTAAGTTTTAAAACTAGTTATTAAATAAGTTGGAATAGCTCGGTTGGTTAGAGTGTGTGTCTGGATACGATAGCGTTCCATGGAATAGCACATGGAGTGACACAAAATTGAAACTTTAAGAACTTATTACAAGTTTAAAGTTAAACTAAATTTTTTGTTAAAAAATCCAATTGAAGATAAAAGCATTACGATCAATTTTTCTAATCTAATTAACTTGGCACGATAACGTTCCATATTAACTCCATGCCAAATCTTATGCTAGTTAGTAAATAAGTTGGGAATAGCTCAGTTAACTTGGAATGATAGCATTCTATATTAACTTGATGTCAACTCTTATGCTAGTTAATAATAAGCTGAGATAGTACTTAAAGATTTGAAGTTCAGTTTACAAACAAATTAATAATTAAGTTGGAATAGCTAAGTTGGTTAGACCGTGTGGCTGTTAACCACAAGGTCGGAGGTTTAAACCCTCCTTCTAGCAAATCTTTAGGTCATGAGCACTGCATCGACCTCTTGTCCAACCAAGTTGCAGCTATTTTTCTCTCCGAAACCAACTCCTCCACCAATAATGGCAACACCTCCAACTTCAATTTTATCTTCATCCCTTGCTCTGTCAGGCATGGCTCCCTATCCTTCCACCAAAACTTCATCAGCTTTGATTTAGGTCCTGTTCCATCTTCAGAACCTCCGACAAAGTTGTTATTAGTCCAACCCTCACTTTCTAAACTAATATTTTGGGTCTAGAACAAGAAAAGTATTGTTATAGAATTGATTTCGGAGAGAAAAATAGCGGCAACTTGGTTAGAGAAGAGGTCGATGCAGTGCTCAGGACCTCACCAATCGAAAGTCAAAATGTTGATTTTGCTATTTTTACAAAATAATTTATAATATATTTATCTTCTTGTTAGCCTTTATCTCAAATGTTGTGATTTAGTCCCATAAGATTTGACATCGAGTTAATATGGAACACTATCATACCAAGTTAGTTAGATAACAAAAATTGATTGTAATGCTTTATTTTCAATTCGGTTTTTAAGAAAAAGAAAAAAGGTTCGCTAGAAGGAGGGCTTGAACCTCCGACCTTGTGGTTAACAGCCACACGCTCTAACCAACTGAGCTATTCCAGCCGCAATATGATTGAATGATTTAAAAGTATTTTAGGAGAAAATAAAGATGTATGATACAAGAAACGCACAAACGAAAAATTAGTTACACTGTAATTCGGATGAAGGTTTTATAGTCATAAAAGGTCTTTTGAAAGTTTTATGCGATACTTCTGATTAAGATATTTACGTGACCTACAAATTCACTATAATTAGTCTCCAAACTATGCCAACAAATACATTAAACTTAAAACCAAATACACTACAATTGAAAATCAATTAACTAAACCAACTAAATCACTTTTGAACTCACCCAAAGTTCTATAACAATACTTTTCTTGTTCTAGACCCAAAATATTAGTTTGAAGTGAGAGTTGGACTAATAACAACTTTGTCGGAGATTTTGAAATGGAACTGAGGTGATCACTAATGGCTCGTAAGGAGCAATAAATGAAGCCAGTGGAGAAGGACCCAAATCGAAGCTGATGAAGTTTTTGGTGGAAGGAGAGGGAGCCATGCCCGACAGAGCAAGGGATAAAGATAGAATTGAAGTTGGAGGTGTCGCCACTATTGGTAGAGGATTTGATTTCGGAGAGAAAAATAGCGGCAACTTGGTTAGAGAAGAGGTCGATGCAGTGCTCAGAACCTCACAATCGACAGTCAAAATGTTGATTTGCTATTTTTACAAATAAAATTATAATATATTATTCTTCTTGTAAGCCTTTATTCT
>NC_052352.1:61075112-61190894 GCF_009727055.1 Benincasa hispida | reverse complement strand
AGGACCTCACCAATCGACAGTCAAAATGTTGTTTGCTATTTTTACAAATAAAAATTATAATATATTATTCTTCTTGTTAGCCTTTATCTCAAATGTTGTGATTTAGTACCATAAGATTTGACATCGAGTTAATATGGAACACTATCATACCAAGTTAGTTAGATAACAAAAATTGATTGTAATGCTTTATTTTCAATTGGTTTTTAAAGAAAAAGAAAAGAGTTCGCTAGAAGGAGGGCTATGAACCTCTCGACCTTGTGGTTAACAGCCACATGCTCTAACCAACTGAGCTATTCCAGCCACAATATGATTGATATTATGATTTAAAATATTTTAGGAAAAATAAAGATGTATGATAGAAGAAACGCACAAACGAAAAATTAGTTACACTGTAATTGGATGAAGGTTTTATAGTCATAAAAGTCTTTAAAGTTTTATGCGATACTTCTGATAAGATATTTACGTGACCTACAAATACACTATAATTAGTCTCCAAACTATGCCCAACAAATAATTAAACTTAAAACCAAATACACTACAATTGAAAATCAATTAACTAAACAACTAAATCACTTTTGAACTCACCCAAAGTTCTATAACAATACTTTCTTGTTCTAGACCAAATATTAGTTTAGAAAGTGAGAGTTGGACTAATAACAACTTTGTCGGAGAGTTTGAAGATGGAACTGGGTGATCACTAATGGCTCAATAAATGAAAGAGCCAGTGGAGAAGGACCAAATCGAAGCTGATGAAGTTTTGGTGGAAGGAGAGGGAGCCATGCCCGACAGAGCAAGGGATGAAGATAGAATTGAAGTTGGAGGTGTCGCCACTATTGGTAGAGGATTGATTTCGGAGAGAAAAATAGCGGCAACTTGGTTAGAGAAGAGGTCGATGCAGTGCTCAGGACCTCACCAATCGACAGTCAAAATGTTGATTTGCTATTTTTACAAATAAAAATTATAATATATTATTCTTCTTGTTAGCCTTTATCTCAAATGTTGTGATTTAGTACCATAAGATTTGACATCGAGTTAATATGGAACACTATCATACCAAGTTAGTTAGATAACAAAAATTGATTGTAATGCTTTATTTTCAATTCGGTTTTTAAAAAAAAGAAAAAGGTTCGCTAGAAGGAGGGCTTGAACCTCCGACCTTGTGGTTAACAGCCACACGCTCTAACCAACTGAGCTATTCCAGCCGCAATATGATTGAATGATTTAAAGTATTTTAGGAGAAAATAAAGATGTATGATAGAAGAAACGCACAAACGAAAAATTAGTTACACTGTAATTCGGATGAAGGTTTTATAGTCATAAAAGGTCTTTTGAAAGTTTTATGCGATACTTCTGATTAGATATTTACGTGACCTAAAAATCACTATAATTAGTCTCCAAACTATGCCCAACAAATACATTAAACTTAAAACCAAATACACTACAATTGAAAATCAATTAACTAAACCACTTAAATCACTTTTGAACTCACCCAAAATTCTATAACAATACTTTTCTTGTTCTAGACCCAAAATATTAGTTTAGAAAGTGAGGTTGGACTAATAACAACTTTGTCGGAGGTTTTGAAGATGGAACTGAGGTGATCACTAATGGCTCGTAAGGAGCAATAAATGAAGCCAGTGGAGAAGGACCCAAATCGAAGCTGATGAAGTTTTGGTGGAAGGAGAGGGAGCCATGCCCGACAGAGCAAGGGATGAAGATAGAATTGAAGTTGGAGGTGTCGCCACTATTGGTAGAGGATTTGATTTCGGAGAGAAAAAATAGCGGCAACTTGGTTAGAGAAGAGGTCGATGCAGTGCTCAGGACCTCACCAATCGACAGTCAAAATGTTGATTTGCTATTTTTACAAATAAAATTATAATATATTATCTTTCTTGTTAGCCTTTATCTCAAATGTTGTGATTTAGTACCATAAGATTTGACATCGAGTTAATATGGAACACTATCATACCAAGTTAGTTAGATAACAAAAATTGATTGTAATGCTTTATTTTCAATTCGGTTTTTAAAGAAAAAGAAAAGGTTCGCTAGAAGGAGGGCTTGAACCTCCGACCTTGTGGTTAACAGCCACATGCTCTAACCAACTGAGCTATTCCAGCCGCAAATATGATATGATTTAAAATATTTTAAAAAAATAAGATGTATGATAGAAGAAACGCACAAACGAAAAATTAGTTACACTGTAATTTGGATGAAGGTTTTATAGTCATAAAGGTCTTCTGAAAGTTTTATGCGATACTTTCGTATTAAATATTTTACGTGACCTAAAAATACATATAATTAGTCTCCAAACTATGCCCAACAAATACATTAAACTTTAAAACCAAATACACTACCAATTGGAAAATCAATTACTAAACCACTTAAATCACTTTTGAAACTCACCAAAATCCTCTACCAATAGTGGCGACACCTCCAACTTCAATTCTATCTTCATCCCTTGCTCTGTCGGGCATGGCTCCCTCTCCTTCCACCAAAACTTCATAAGCTTCGATTTGGCTCCTTCTCCACTGGCTTCATTTATTGCTCTTTCAGAGCCACTAGTGATCACCCCTGTTCCATCTTCAGAACCTCCAACAAAGTTGTTATTAGTCCAACTCTCACATTCTAACCTAATAAAAGTATTGTTATAGAATTTTGGGTGAGTTCAAAAGTGATTTAGATTGTTTAGTTAATTGATTTTCAATTGTAGTATATTTGGTTTTAAGTTTAATGTATTTGTTGGGCATAGTTTGGAGACTAATTATAGTGTATTTGTAGGTCACGTAAATATCTAATCAGAAGTATCGCATAAAACTTTCAAAAGGTCTTTTATGACTATAAAACCTTCATCCGAATTACAGTGTAACTAATTTTTCGTTTGTGCGTTTCTTCTATCATACATCTTTATTTTCCCCTAAAATATCTTCCCTATTTTAAACCATAAAATCATATTGTGGCAGGAATAGCTCAGTTGGTTAGAGCATGTGGTCCTTAACCACAAGGTTCGAAGGTTCATGCTCTCCTTCTAGTGAATCTTTTCTTCTTCTTTAAAAACCCAATTGAAAATAAAGCATTACAATCAATTTTTGTTATCTAACTAACTTGGTATGATAGTGTTCCATATTAACTCGATGTCAAATCTTATGGTACTAAATCACAACATTTGAGATAAAGGCTAACAAGAAGAATAATATATTATAATTTTTATTTGTAAAAATAGCAAATCAATATTTTGACTATCGATTGGTCAGGTCCTGAGCACTGCATCGACCTTTTCTCCAAACAAGTTGCCGCTATTTTTCTCTCCGAAATCAAATCCTCTACCAATAGTGGCGACACCTCCAACTTCAATTCTATCTTCATTCCTTGCTCTGTCGAGTATGGCTCCCTCTCCTTCCACCAAAACTTCATCAGCTTCGATTTGGCTCCTTCTCCACTGGGTTCATTTATTGCTCCTTCAGATCCACTAGTGATCAACCCAGTTCCATCTTCTTCTAAACTCCTCCGACACGGGCTCCACGCCAACCTAAACCCTAACAATGGTGTTGTTTTGAATAGAATCACTGTCTCTTAATCTATAACCACAGCCTTAATTTTCTCCATTCTACTAATTTAAATGCGATTGGTTTGTCTTCACTCTTCACTTTAAATTTCACAAACTAATTTTTTTAAAAAAATTGATATTTGATTGTATAAAATTTCCAAACTAATTAAAAGTCCAAAATTCAAAAACATTAAATAAATTGAAAAAAAAGATTAAAAATCAAATCAAATAAATAAAATGGTATTTTAAAAAATTTCTTTAATTTTGATATATTTTTTTAAAAATAACAATATGATTTTATGATTTAAAACAGGGAAGATATTTTAGGAGAAAATAAAGATGTATGATAGAAGAAAAGCACAAACGAAAAATTAGTTACACTGTAATTTGGATGAAGGTTTTATAGTCATAAAAGGTCTTTTGAAAGTTTTATGCGATACTTCTATATTTACATGACCTACAAATACACTATAATTAGTCTCCAAACTATGTCCAACAAATACATTAAACTTAAAACCAAATACACTACAATTGAAAATCAATTATCTAAACCATCTAAATCACTTTTGAACTCACCCAAAATTCTATAACAATACTTTTCTTGTTCTAGACCCAAAATATTAGTTTAGAAAGTAAGGGTTGGACTAATAACAACTTTGTCTAGATAATTGCATTCATGAAGAAAGAAACCGATTTAGATTGGAGTATGAAAATCCTATTTAAAAATTGTCAATTGGAATTACTAACCAATTATGATGTGGTGTTGATGTCAATTGTGAAGATCTCATGAATAGAAGAGAAACAAACAATATTTGATGATGGTACATCCTTCCTTGATTGAATTTGTCAATGCAGGTTTAAGACCCCTAAGGCAAATGGGTTAATACCAATCTATATGTTTGGCCTACCTTTTCACAATGACTCGATAAGAATAACTCTAGAAAGAAGAGATTTTGTGATTTGAACTCTTGGTCATGGTCGATTAAGCCGAACCTTTCATCTATGCACCAGTAGATTTGGTCGATTATATCAAGCCTCTAAAGTGGACTCATTGTCGATTGAGAACAAAAAAATAAAATCAGTAAAAAAAAGGATGAAAATTGAAAAATTAGATAAAATGAAATTTGAAATTGAAGATAAGATCAAATATGATATTTGAAGAAAAATATTACATTCTCTTTTCAAAATTCAAAAAGTGTAGGGTGATAATTTAGGAGAAAATCAAGTTTCATGCTAAAAGATCTACAAAGAGTGGAATTAATTGTACTGTAACTGAAAATTCAGATGAGGGTATTTTAGGGCTAAAGAAAAGTGGGAACACGTGTGAGAGCGCACATGCTATAAATGTGATGAAATTTCCGTTTTGTTATTCTTCCCAAGGAAATCTTTAAAACAAAAAAATAATATGATTCAAAATTTTAAAATAAGACTAACAAACAAAAATGAGATGTTTTTTTATATTTCACATTTAAAACAAATTTATAGTAAGGATAATCATAAAAACAATTTAAAAAATGTATGATTTAGTTATGATTGATAGAAAATCTAATATAAATATAAAAAGTTAGTTAGGAAAACTAATATGATATAAGATTTGAAAATCCAAAATAAGATAATCATAGAAACAATTAAAAAAAAAAACAGATGATTTAGTTAGATTAAGAGAGTGTAATATAAATATAAAAAGTATATTTAGGAAATGATTTAGAAAAATTCAAGATAAAAGATCTTGAGATACAGATTCCAATTATTTTCAAGTTAAATCACAAAATTTATGCCAGATTTTCCGCATGGAAAGAGGCACTTAGTTCCTTGTGAAAATCTCAAAAGGAAATCAATAGAGCTCATGTTATAAATTTGATAAATTAATTATAGTGTAATTAAGAAAGATGCAGAGTTAATTAAGTGTTGTTAAAAATGCTGGTGAGAGTATTTTAGGATTAACGAAAAACCAATCCACGTGTGGATCACGAAATTTGCTATATTTCAAAAGAATTCTGTGGTTTGCTATTTCTTCAAATGATAGTGTAATTACTGCTATATACCTGAATATTTCTCGAGATAATTACAAATCCAAAAATCATACTTAGCAAATGAACAAGCAAACAATCTACAACTGTGGCGTCAATTAAATCATCACATGCTCAAAAGAATAAAACAAGAATAAAAGAACACTTAGATAAATTAAGAAAATATACTCTAGGCTTGAAGCTTCACAGTCTTACAATTAGACTCTAACAGATCCTTGAATAAAACACGAACTTTAGTCACTCATATGACGATGTGACCAAAGTTCTCCATGAGTTTCATTTTGCAAAATAATAATAATAATAACAATAATAATAATAATAATAGTAGTAGTAATCGTTGTCGTCGTCGATGAGAAAATACAAAGAAAAGCTTTATAAAAGTGGCAAATAACAAAAACGTTATCGTACATCACCAATTGGCCTAGAGAAAAAGAAGTCTACATATTTGACAGCCACGAAATGCTAAACGCCCCAAGATGTTGATTGGAGCATTATGAGACACTTTGAATTAGGGTTGAGACATTTGGCATCTCGATGCTACCGATGTTAAGCATGTGAGGCTGACATGGACTGACGAACATAGCCACTAAAATATGAGGACCAAAGTAGTTACTTTTAAAACTAAAATAGATTTTCAAAACTTTTGGAATCAAAATAGAAGGAACATGAAAGTTTATGAAACAAATGATTGAAACTAACAAAATATTGATTTTTTTTCTTTTTTAAATTTCTACTATCATCTATAACTCGCTAACATAGAGTGACACAAAATTGAAACTTTAAGAATTTTTTACAAATCTAAAGTAAATTTTTGTTAAAACCTTTAAATTTAAGTTACAAATTTAGTTAATAAATAAGGTAGAGGTTCAAGCCCTCCTTCTAGTGTAACTTTATTATTTATTTATTATTATTATTATTATTATTATTATTATTATTATTATTATTATTTAGCATTGAAAGGATGTGAAGTAGCATTATGTCGTAGGTAGTACCTCAATGCTACTTTGCATGCATCTTGACACCACTTTTTTTCGTAGCATTGAAAGGCTGTGAAGTAGCATTATGCCCTAAACTACTACCTCAATGCTACTTTGCATGCGTCTTGACATCACTTTTGGAGTTTAGCACTGCCCTCTTAAAATAAATGGTTTGATCTTCATCTTTCCCTGACTTGGTTGCTCAATATCAATCCAATTACCTCTTTCTTTAACCTAATTCTTCCGAAATGGTCTAAATAGCTTCATTTTTGTAGTACTTATAGTTGTGGTTAAGATTTCAATTGAAGTTGATGATAATGTACTATATCAAATTATCAACCATGTAGTCTTAAACAAAAACGTATACATTCAATTGGAAAATTGACAAAACACATAAAATGTATTCGCTGTCAGCAAATTGGTCACGAGCAAAGAACATGTTAATTTTCATCGGTTGAACATTGATGATTGTGTATATCAACTATAGGCTTGTTGGTTAATTAATTGACATGCAATTAGGTATATCAATAACTTTCTATATCAATGAGTTGTATCCTATTGTCACGTACGGTAGTTGAGTACAACCATGTTAAACTTGCTACATATACCACTCAAAGTTTATTATTAACTGTTTTTGCATTAAGAAGATTTATTCAAGTATGTTACAAATTTGGATGTATTACCAAAAACGGGGAAAATGATATATGTATAATATGTATATCATAAATATAGGCAAATAAGTGATAAAATACTAGTTACATTATTGATGTACTAGGTATTAGGTACGACAGGGACATGGGAATATCACTAATATACATAATATAAAGTATATCAATGATGTATTTTTTTCTTTTTATTTTTTTTTTTAGTTGAACATTTATGAAAATTAAATGAAGTGTATCAATGGTGTTTTTCTTTTAGTTTTCAACAATTACTAGGTGGATGATCAAATCATTAACTTTTAGAATGATAATTAGTGTCTTAAATGTTCACATATTGGACATCTTGTTTCTTCCCGGGAGCCTTCTTGTATTTTCATTAAATTATTGTTAAGTTGAAATCTTTCTTGTTTATTACTTAGAATGTTATCTACTTTAGTTTTAAAATTAGCTTCAATTTGGTTATTTAGACTAGAACAACCGCTTGCTAGATTTCCAGCCAGCCTTGAGCTTATATATAAGCTTGTAGTTTTTATTCATAGACATTATGTTGGAATATATGGTATGTGACATTTCGTGTAAAATTGCATAGTTTTATGAATGAATATGTCCTTTTGAAAATAACCAACTTAAAGAAGAGGCATGACTATTCGAATGGCCACAAATAGTGTGTAAATATTCCCCTTCTTCAAATTGCTTTAAACAGCTTTTTCATTAAGCATTTTCCTCATATGAAACTTTTCTCTCCTTTTATTAATTTGTGCAAGTTCGGTTTATTTCCACAAATAGTAGTTTGTTGGATCTTGTGGACGAGGTGTTACTTCCTCTGTTCTATCTTGGGAGACAATTACTCATGAAACTCGAACACTAGAGTGAGTTGTCTTAAGAAGACAACATGAAGTCGTTGGGTTCAAATTCTTTTTGGTATATCAGTTCTATATTTTCTTTTTTTTGGTGATCTTACTATCCATACAATAACAATGGTGATTTAAGCCATGAGTATTGCACAATTTATGTTATTTTTTCCATTGGCTTATATTGATATGTTTTAACTACGTTTCAAACATAATGAATAATGTCTCAAGTTTTATTTCGTAAGAACTTGTTCGGTAAAGTTATTTATTTTAGTTCACATAAATGTCATCAACGATATAAAATCTTGCGCTATTTTTTTGTGGAAATCATGGAGGAATTTAATGGCAAGATCTTTGACTTTGTCAAGATTTTTGAAAAAAACATACTATTGTAATATTTAAAGGAGAAGCCAACAAAAAAAAATTCCTCGCACTCGAGGAATGGAAATATATGCAAAATATTTATGCAAGAGCCACATTTTAAATGGATAACACACTATATAATGTGTATAGTGGTGAATTTGGAAAAAAAAAAAAGTATGAGAATCATTAGAGAAAATAATATACAGAAGACAGAAGATGTCATAGTAATGAAATTTATAGTAAAAAATTTTCTGGCCTATAAAATGATTGATTCTAAAATCGGGATAAGACACATTTTTTTAATATGTCTCCCACGGTTGAAAGTTAATTATATTTTATATGGAATTCCATACATGAAAATATAGGAAATTTCTTGTGATTGTGGAAAGGTTGAAACCTTTTAAAGTCTTATGTCATTGTGAGGTATTTGGAAAAAGTGACTATTCCCCAGTTGATAATTCAAGTTTGAGAATATTCGAGGACAATTTAAAAAGAGGTTGGGATATGTTTGAGTTGGCTACAAAATTTTTTGTATGGTATTCTTAAAGTGTGAGATTACGAAATTTGTGTATGGTATTTCTAAAGTGTGACTACAACCTAAACCTCTTTAGTGAATTATAATAAGTCTCAACATATATGATGAAAACTTAATACAATCAGATAACTATGGAATTATCACAATTGACTTTGTAAAGTCATAAAATAATGTTGCAGATCCGCTTGTAAAAGGATTAACTAGAGAGTTGGTTGAAAGTTCAAGAAGGAGAATGGGATTAAAGCCTTTAATTTTAAGAAGTTAATCGCAACCCAGCCTAGTTGATTGGAGATCCCAAGATCTAGATTCAATAGACAAATCGACCTTTGGAAAACTTATGAGCACTGCGTTGATTTTTTTTTTCTTCTTACCCATTCTAAGGATAATAAGACAGTGCAATTGTGATTTTAGGTAAGCATTGTGGTTTTAATTATTTATATAAGTTGTTTAATAATCTATACTATATTAAAATGGACAATAAGGAGGAATTTTTATCTTCCCTTTTTGCCCTTATATCTCTTAAAAATTCTTATTTTATCCTCCTTCAATATTTTCTATTTGAAGTACAATGTCACACCTTTTGGATTCTCTTGGCATTTTCATACAGACCCTTTATAAAATTGCATCACTTCGTAACTACAAAATTTTCAAGTAATAAATACAAACTTTTCCACTTTTATCTAGCTCCATCTCTTTATTTTCAGAATGTTATCGAAAGAATTTTATAATCAAGTTTTGTTCTCCATTTCATGATGGCCTCGATCCTTCTTCGTATCTCAGTTGCATTGGTTGCTTTTTTTCAGCAGATTTCTATTGTCACCAATACCCCAGGCTCTCGCAGTGAAGTTTCTCTTAATTAAGGTGAGTTTTAGTGAGATATGATATCGATGTTTATATATATAAATGGTTAGAATAAATATATTTTATTAAATATATAGGTTGTGAATCTTTAAAATATATGTATTTGATTAGGTACTTTTTTATATCTTTCCTAATTTTTTTTCTTATTTCTTTCTCCAATATTTTTCTTCTTCTCTTCAATTTTTGATTTTTGGTTCATCACACCAAACACATTCGGCCACATCGATCTCTTCTCTTCTACTGTTGATCCGGTCCGTACAAAATTAATTAATGTAAAGGGGAATGAGATGTAAGTATTTTATGTACAAAATTTACTAATTTTTTTCATTTAATTTTACATTCATTTTTTATGTGAAAATTTTTAATGATTATTATTTTTTCTATCCCTCCATTTTGAAACTTTTGGAAAAACTACATCTTTATAAAAACACATAATTTCAGCAAATTAACAAATCTCCGCAACATCCATCCTAATAGTTCAAATTCCCCACTCCTATTTGTACTAAAAAAAACATCTTTTCTACAAGCAAGGCAATGACCAATTTCTACAATTTTCTTTTTTGTCTTTTTATATGAATTTTGAGAGGACAAGTTTTTTTTTTTTTTTTTTTTTTATAATTTGCTAAACGGGTCTTCTCCAAATTGGCCAATTATTTAATATATGAAGTAGAATTTAGATTGAAAAAGAAGCAAAAACAAGAATTGAGTCAGAAATGAAAATGAGTTTGAATGAAGAAAATGGGACAAATAAGAGAAGTAAAAGTAAAGAACAAAATTTAAGAGGGAGTGTTAACAATGATGATTGTTTTGTATTCATAAATGTGGCCTCACAGAAATGTAAAAGATGTTCAAAATTTTATTCATTACTATATGTTCCGTTATTTGCGCGGGAAACTTTTTAATTTTCAAGTTGTCAAATGGATCTTCTCCTAATTGGCAAATATTTAGTTGGATTTAATTTTTTTTTCTTTTGGTAACGCACAAATATAATGAGTATCTTCCTTTTCAATCATAAGAAAGATTCATAAATTTATCTCATTTTTAAATTATAATGTTAAGGTTGAGCATATAGTCTTTGTTAGTTCGTAAAATTTTATATTATTGCTATTTTATTATATTTAGTTAGATCTTTGATTAGATTTCGAAAGATCTTTGATTAGATTTCTAACTTATTATAATCTTAAAAATCTTATTTATATGTGCCAAAGTATTTATTTGGTTTTCATGTGTTTGAATTTAACATTTTTTTTAATTATGTTAGGAGAACTACACATGACAACAATAGAGAACAACATAATCTAAATCGATAGATTCAAAAGATCTAAATTAAATGTATTAGTATATATCATACATATTTCTAACTCTTTATCGTAATTTATTCTCAAATTTACTCTAATAATAAGAGTTGTGCTATTTTTGTAGGAAGAAAATAAATTTGGTTGAAGCACATAAAGATAATAGCAAAACCAAAAATCATCAAAGTTTATGTTTCAAGTGTTCCAAATATCCAAAAACACCTGCAACTCATTTTATATTGTTGTGAATTAACCTAAAATAAGATATATATAGTTTTGGCCATTAATTATTTTATTTTAATTCTCATGTTAGATATTTGTTATTTAAACTTAATAAAATCTAAGTTCATTTGTTCTTGACATGTGAAAAGAGCATATACGATGTTCTTTATAGCTAGTTATTTATGAAAAGAACATATAAGATGTTTTTTATAGGAATCACATTTGTCGGTGTGAAGGGGTCGCTTCTATGAGAAATTTAAGGCGAATTCTCTAAAACACTCATGAGACCAAGTCATGTTCAAGGCCAAAATTAATACAATTATGAGAACAAACTTTGTTACCGTGAGAAGCTGTGTAACTTCAATTTGTAGAATCGGTATGACAACCCTAGAAGAGGGTGAATATGGTTAATTTAAACTAGTGAAAACTTTTTACTAATGTGGGCCAATTAAAGAAATTAACAAATTTTTGTTTATGCAAATACATTCAACTAAAAAAGTTCAATAAATTGGCATAAACAAATTCAAGAACAAAATATAGCAATTAATTCTATGCAATAAAATATATTAACAAATTAATTGTAAAATTAAATATGAGAGGGATAGAGAAATTGACATCGAAAATTTTATAGTGCTTCGAAACAAGCGGCTTACATCCACTTCTCAAGCTCCTCTTGAGTATGTCACTACGAACTTCACTCTTTCCACGACTTAGAGTCGAACTGTTGCAATGTTCCTTTTATAGGTGCAATAACAAACTCGATCATTTCCACGATTAAGGATTTACAAAACTCTTGTGAACTCTTGTGACAGGTTCAAGAGTAACCCTGGATTTACAAATTGTAGCACACAACAAATTAATCCTCACAATACATAAATCTTATTGAAGCTTAGAGAGAGAATAACAATGGTGGCTTTGAGTTATGGAGGATTGAAAAATAATATAAAATTGTTGTTCAATTTTGGAGAAGACAGAGGAAAATTGGTGAAAATCACATTTAGTTTGGGCTATTAGATCTTGGAAATGAAAAAATCAATGGTGGAGATTTTTCGTGTGGAGATTTTTCGTTTTAAATCAAACTACGAAAAAAAATCCATATGTGTCTAAAACTAGTTGTTAGATACAAACATAAAATAATATTAAATTCATTTTCCTTTTAAAATCATCCTCTTTTTTAAATCAATCCAAAATCTCAAAAGCCCACCATGTGTTCTTCCTCTTATGCTCCAAATGGCACATTTCAATTTGTCCACTTTGATGAGAAAAATTATGCCATGTCATTAGCTCAAGGATTTTTTTGTTAAACTTGTTTCGGTTATATCTTCTTCGTTTGAACTCCGATTTGAGGAATTCAAATTGTGTTAGAACCGTTGTTCCAAGCTCTACACAATGAGTACTTCAAAACACTCAAATTGTTAATAAATAAAAGTAGGTTTGTTATCATCAAAATATTAATTAATTAATTTGAGATTAAGGTCTAAAAAGCCAACCATCCCCTTTCACAAACAATTCAAAGAGGTGTGTAATATAAAATATGAACAAGAATCACAATCAACACCCATATAATTTTAATTAACATGAAAACAATAAATATTTCAATGACAAGATACTTTCATTTTTCTTACTATCTATCTCCACTTGGAATCAATAAAAAAGGATAATTAAGAAAAATATCATAAAGACATGAAAGTTCTTAAAAAAGTGAACACATAATTTTGCAAATCTTCTCCTATTGACGTGCCTTCTTAAAAATATGTAACAACATTGTAAATTCAAGAGATATCACAAAGAATCAACCAAGCTCAAGCTAATTCGATTTTGATCAATTTCATAAATTTCTCCCTCTTTTAAAATCAATGGAGCACTTCCCCTTAATAAGGGACAAAAAGACATTTAGCACATAATTCAACTTGAGGGTAGAAATATCAAATAAATTTTCAAAACACAATTTTAGTCCAAAGACAATTCCTCCACCTAAAAGGATAAACAATATGCATAAGAGGGATACACAACAATAAAATGATATGGAAGTCAATTTCATCCAAACATGAAATTCATATATAAAAAGATAAAAATGTGTATAACTCTCCCTAAAATCAAGGATTCTCCTTTTAATAAGAAATCAATAAGAATCAAGGAGCTAAAATCATTTAAGTAAAAATCAACCAATCGGGATACCAAAATATCAAATCTTATAAGACAAACACTAATTGTTGAAAAATAATAGCCAATCAATATAAGCATGGTATCAATTAAAATGAATTTTTACCAATCTTGAACAAAATACTACTGGAATTCAAGAAAGTGCCAATTTTATAAATATTCCCCCTATAGAAAAGAATTTAACAACTCTTCAAAATAACATGCTTAAATATCAATTTCTCAACAAGAATAAAGAATATATTTCAGACTCAATATCTTTTTGCTCAAAGCTTTCTATGAAAAACACAAGGATAGAACAAACATCTCATTGACCAAAAAGCCAAATAACTATGAAGCACAGACACGGATACGGCTACATGATATGGTTATGATTGGATACGATGACTCATCAATTTCTAAAAAACTAAGATACAAATACGTCTAAGAATACACCATTATATATATATATATTATATATATATATATATATAATATATATATATATATATATATATATATATATCTGGTGTTTCATTAGCTTCCTATTGGGTCATTGCAAAAATTTTCCCTTGAGCACGAGGGCGACCATTGGTGCCTTCTGCTTAGCACCACTCGAACCCTCACCTTTGGAAGTTGTTGGCATAGTTGGCTAATCAACTGTTTGAGAAGTGGTTCTTTGAGTAGTATTGCCCTTTCGTAACAACTTAGGACATTTTTTGCGGAAATGTCCAGGTTGTCCACAGTTGAAGCATACATCATTCTTTCCAAAGTATGGACCCCAGTGACCTCTGCCATATTTTGCACAAATAGGTCTCCTCTCAACATATGTAGAAGCACCATTGGTTGGTCTCATCTGTGAACCTACTGTGGACTCAAATGGTCATTTTGAATTGTTAACAGACGAAAATCCTCCTCTTCTACCTAATTTAGAACTGAAAGAACCATTGTATCTTGGTTTAAAGCTTCCCTTGTTTGAAACTCCTAAACTCCCGGAGTAAACCTCCTACTGAATATGTCACGTTGTTGGCCGAAGAGGTCCATCAAGAGGTTTTCATAAAAACCATACAAATCACAAGTATGTAAACTCCAGTTCCAAACTACATTTTGATAAATCAAGATCATATAAAACCATCGAGAGTTTAGAAATCACGATTTAAACATTTTTTAAATATCAAACAAGTAAAATAGATCATACCATCACATTTCATAAATCATAGCATACTATAATATATAATTAGTTTCTATATCAAAACATTTGAAAGGAAACCACTCACTATCACTAGCACGAGCTCCTTGGGTTGTAAGAATGGCACCGACAGAACTGAAAGAGTTAAAAACTCAACTACAGGAACTGGTGGATAAGGTTACATTAGACCTAGAATTTCTCCGTGGGGTGCTCCAGTATTGTTCCTGAAGAAGAAGGATGGTACACTAAGATTATGTATTGATTACCGACATTAAATAAGGTAACAATACATAATAAATATCCTTTGCCACGGATTGATGATTTATTTGATCAACTAAAGGATACCTCGGTGTTCTCCAAGATTGACTTATGGTCGGGGTACCATCAGTTGAGAATTAAGGAATCAGATATTTCAAAGACAGCATTCAGAACAAGGTATGGGCATTATGAGTTTTTAGTAATGTCGTTTGGATTGACAAATGCCCCTGCAACATTCATGGATTTGATGAATAGGATATTTTATCCTTACCTTGATCAGTTTGTAATTATGTTTATTGATGATATACTAATCTATTCTAAGAGTAAGGAAGAACATGTTGAGCACTTGAGAACGGTGTTGTAGACATTGCGAGATAGGAAATTGTATACAAAGTTCAGCAAATGCGAGTTTGGCTCAAGCAAGTGATGTTCCTTGGACATGTGATTAAGGTGTTATAGTGGATCCACAGAAAATAAAAGCAGTATTTAAATGGTGATTTTTCCACCCCGGGTTGTAAGTGTTTGAAAAAGGATTGTTTTTGACAAAGTAGACTGATTGAGAATTTTGTGGACATTCCTCAAAAGAATGTGATTCTTCACATACAACACAGTTGGTGCTTGTTTGCTCTATCACATTGACTTGCCCATTTCAAGTTCCTGAATTGTTTATTGCAATGCCTTGCAACAAATTTATCATCGCATTCATCTGATTTTGTAATGATGCGATGGCGCCATTACTCGCATTACTTCTCTGGGCTTTGTTCTTTGATCGCTTTCTTGCCAATCTTCGTGGTTTTTCTAGAGGGTCTTTGAAACAGTTCAAATCATTTTGATAATAATAAGTTTGATCATGGATAGATCACCCAGGTTCGGGTCCATAAGCAGTGACAATCGACTTTTGTTCGGAGGGACACGGAACTATCTTCTCACGAGAGGTTGCAATCAAGAATATTCTTTGCTTCATCATACATTTTGTCCAGCAGACCTCCTGCTGTTGCTGCATTGACAGCTGTTTGCGATGCATAATTGAGTCCATGATAGAAAATCTCCATTTGGAGGCAATCCGAAAATCCATTGTGTGGGCAGTCGCGTACTAGTCTCTTGAATCTCGCCCATGCGTCACTGAGAGATTCATTTTCTTCTTGTTCAAAATTGGTGATCAATTTTCTTCTTCTGGCATTCTCTGTGGGAGGGAAATACTTCTTCATAAACTTCTCCACAACTTGCTCCCATAAAGTTACCTCTCCTGGTTCGGGAGAGTAAGCCCATTTTCTTGCTTTATCACATAGTGAAAATGGAAATAACGTGAGTCAAACCCCTGTTGGAGAAATATTAGGGAACATAAAAGTGTTGCAGATTTCAATGAAGCTTCGTAAATGGGCATACGGATCTTCACCACGCCGTCCTCCGAACTATCGTGTTGTTTGTATCATTTGTAACATTACTGGTTTCATCTCGAACCTTGATCCATCCAATGTTGGTCTCATGATTTCTAGGGAGAAATCATACAAGTTTGGTGACGCATAGTCCCAGATGGGTCTATTACGATCATTTGCCAGGAGGATAGGATTTGCCATGATGTTGTTTTCATTTGCTACTCATTCTTCAGGTTGTTCAGCCATTCTATGAACTCTTCCTTGTCGTTTACGTATGTTTCTCTGTCTTTTGCAAAAATTTCTTTTGATCTCTGGGTCGTATTTGAGCTCAGGATTATATCCTTCGCTCATGCAACGCTTGCCTCTTCCTTCACAAATGGAATGGCAATACAACAAAGGTTGAAAGCTGCAAAGATCAAAGAGGTTTGATGTTAGCGCAGTCTATACTGTAATCCCCAACAATGGCGCCAAAAACTTGATGCATTGATTTATCATGCGATGTAGGGATGTGTGGATGCGATGATCATACAAGTTTTCCTAACAAAGGCTAAGTATAAGCCTCCTTAGGGTCCTGGTAAGTCCAGGGTCGAACGCAGGGATTACTAAATAGATATGCGATGGACTCTTTGATTCTATTGCGATGGTGATAAAGAAGTAGATAGTGATTTAATTTAGATGTTCTAATGCAATGAAATTAAACGCGGAGCAATGAAAAGGTGGTGTTATAGCAAGTATGTGATGAATGGGTTGAGAAGAGATTTAGCTAACATTTCTTAAGATTTTGTACAAGTCATGTGATCATGCTATACACAAATATTAAGCACTACATTTCTCAATGCATAATACCACATTTCCTATTTCTAGGATGCATGCGATGTGTATGGAATGTAGCAGATAGAACTTATTTCTAAGTCTCTACTCTTGCTTATGCGATCTAATCCGACTCTCTCAAGCCTAGATTCTGTCTTTAGACTACTATCTCATGTACTCCAAATGATGAATGACGCATACATAAGACAAGATGATCACATGAAGTGCATAGCTTTAAGTCATGCTAGCTAAGTATTTCTCAACCCATTCACAAATTTAGTTACTCATGCATGGTGTGGAAAGACTGAACATGAATTGAAATGAGGTTTTCATATTTGCAAATAAAGTGTTGAGTACAAAACAATAGATGGAGTGAGAAATATCAAGCCAGGTAAGCAATGTCTTGCTTCCCGTGGCTTTTTACATTGCTCTTATCACTTCAACTCTTTTCCGATTTGTAGAATCTTACTCTCGCAAGGGTTGGACGTCTCTCCTTTGTACTGTTTTCCGACAGTCTCTCGATCTCTCCGAAAATTAATTTCTTTTCAAGAATTCCCTTCCCTCGGCTTCACCTCGCCTCCTCGCGCTCGCTTTTTGGTTTGGCAACATTGGGTATTTATAGATTTCAAGGCGAAGCAGTTCTTCTCACTAATGATTGCATGGATGGGCAGCATTAATTTCCATACTTTGTTGCGCCGTCTGAAAATCACCGAAAGTTCAATGTATTTGGAACTGTATGGTCTTTAATAATCGTCAACTGTATTTCGAAATTAACCGTTATCAGCTTTACGTCCCATCATATTTTATTATGTTGTCGCCTTTATGTAAAGTCTTTACGCAATCATTTTTAAGGTACTTCTTGCGATCGCAAACTCAAATGCGCCATCGCATTGTATCCTTGGATCGCAATTTCAAACGCATCATCGCATTGTACCTACACAGAATAACACAGTTTAATAGATTTTATGCGATGAGCATTAGCGATCGCATTTTATTTTAGTTTGGCGCATTCAATCATAATATTGCCTATTTTACCATCGCTTTCTCCCATTGTTTTAATAATTTGAGCTTTGATAACTTGTATTTCTACTAGTTATCAATTATGCGCATATTTACCACTATACGTACAATTAATTTTGACATGTGAATGATGAGGTACAGATTTTGATTTTTCAAATTTAGATTTAGCCTTTTCATGCTTGCTAACAAAATTCATATTATGAGCACATTTTGATCTAGTATGAAGTTGTTTATGTATAGAATTTGATTTTCCATGAATGCTTCTATCTTTTTCATGCTTTGGCATTAATTTAGATTCAACATTAAGCACATTAAATAAACCATCTTGAGACATATTAGGGGTGGGGCTTTAACAAAAGTAGTACTCTTAGAAGTAGATGAACAATTTTACTTTATATAGCCTAATCTCCTTTTGTTGTTACAAGATTTACCAATGTCATTAATCTTATTCAAATTTTATGTACCAAGTCAATTTCTTGATAGACCTTTTTGCAAGTTCAAGCTCTTTAGTAGCAACAATTCTCTCTTTAAGAATTTGCAAATGATTGTTTTTCTCTTCAACATCATATTCAAGAAATTTAATTATATCAACAAGAGAAAAATTATCTTTTTCTAGAGAAGTATTACTAGTTTTCAACTCATTAATTCTATTCCTCAAGTTAGCAATTTCATTATTTAATTTCAAAGAGAAAAATTCAATTTCCTCATTTTTATCTCTCAAATTATTCACTTCAGTTTTCAAATCACATGACAAAGATTTGAGCTCAGTATTCTCTTTCTTAAGAAACTTGATTCTATCATTCAAGTCATTTTTCTCATCACAACAAATATCAACTTTATTATGCAACACAATATTAGCTCCATTTTTCAAGCTTGCATTTTCAACAATCAAAGCTTTATTCTCAATAATCACTATCTTATGCTTCTTTGATAATTTCAAATATTTAGAGCCAAGCTTATCTAAATCGTGTTGCATATCTTCAAAAGCATCATGTAATTCATCATAAGTTGGGGGGTTTTGAATTACCTCATCTTTGTCATTTTCACCATCGAAATGAGCCATTAAGCACAAGAGAGCTCCATAACATTTTTCCTTTTTCATGTCACGGATTTTGATTGATTTTGAGAATTATAATTTTCCTTCACATTAAATAAATCATTAGTGGTACAAGAAGAATTTTTGTACACTGTACATATTATTAAGGAAGTTCCAAATGTAATATGCATAATCAAAATACAAAATTGTATCACATATTTTTCTATCCAATGCATAATATATGATTTTAATAGCTTTAGCATTAAAAGTAAGCAACTCATTATTCTAGACAAATCATGTTCACAAACATACAAAATGTTAAAATCCATAGTAAGCATAAATGTTGTCATTTTATTTTTTCATACATCATAATTTTTATTGCCATCAAAGTATGGGAGTCTATCAATAGAATTACCATTTAAAGTTGTCATAGCTCTAGCAATTAAATTTTTCAAAATATTAATAATATTTTAAAAATAATGTATGTGGAAGAGTTCATTTCTCTGATACCAATTGTAGGATCAGTATGACAATCTTAAAGGGGGTGAATAAAGAAAATTTAAACTAATGAAAACTTTTTACTAATGTGGACCCAATTAAACAAATTAGTAAACTTTTGTTTATGAAAATAAATTCAATTAAAAGAGATCAATAAATTGGCATAAACAAATTCAAGAACAAACTATAGCAATTAATTCTATGCAATGAAATATATTAATAAAATTAAATATGAGAGGGATAGAGAAATTGGCACCGGAAATTTTATAGTGGTTCAGCACAACCGACCTACATCCACTTTCCAAGCTCCTCTTGAGTGTGTCACTACGAATTTAACTCTTTCCACAGCTTAGAGTCGAACCCCTACAAAGTTCCTTTTACGGGTGCAAGAACAAACTTGATCTTTTCCACGGTTGAAGATCAAACGTTACGAAGCTCTTGTGATGAGTTCAAGAGTAACCATTTACAATAGATTTAGAAATGAAGAAAAAGATGAGAAAAACTCTCTAAAATAGTGGATTTACAAATTGTAGTACACAACAAATCAATCCTCACAATACATAAATATTTCCCTAGAATAAGATGAAAAGAACAAAAATTGAAGCTTAGAGAGAGAATAACAATAGTGGCTTTGAGTTATGGAGGATTGAAAAAGAATGTAAAATTGTTGTTCAATTTTGGAGAAGATAGAGAGTTTAAAAAAGAGAGGAAAATTGATGAAAATCACATTTAATTTGGGTCATTAGAACTTGGAAACGAAAAAATCAATGGTGGAGATTTTTCCTTTTTGAATCAACTAGCCGTTAGACCAAACAAAAATAATATTATTTTGTTCTTTTTAAATTCATTTTATTTTTTAAAACCCAACAAAAAGAAAAAATCCACCATGTGTCCAAAACTAGTCTATAGAAACAAACATAAAATAATATTAAATTTATTTTCCTTTTAAAATCATTTTCTTTTTTAAATCAATCCAAAATCTCAAAAGTTCACCATGTGTCCTTCCTCTCATGCTCCAAGTGGCACTTTTCAGTTGATCCACTTTGCTGAGAAAATTTATGCCACGTCATCCGCTCGAGATTTTTCTATTAAGCTTGTTTAAGTCATATTTTCTACATTTGAACTCTGATTTGAGTGATTCAAATTGTGTTGGAATTGTTGTTCTAAGTTCTACACAATGGACACTTCAGATCACTCAAATTGTTAATAAATAAAAGTAAGTTTATTATCATCAAAATATTAATTAATTAATTAATTAATTTGAGATTAAGGTCTAAAAAACCAACACAACTATCTTAGTTTACTCTAGAACGGTCGACAGTTCAAGGCATCAAGTCCACCGATTAGCTAAGTAAACTCGACTGATGTTCATTAGGGAAAGTTCAAAGTGTTTAGTACTTATCTCGATACAGATTCTTCATTGAAAAATACCAAACTTTTTCTTTTTTCTTTTATCTTAAATTGTCAACTTACAATATATAGGGGAGAATTATTAGAAAAATGGTATCTGACCTTCCGTGTAGAGTTGCATTATTTTATGAATGAATATATCTTTTTGAAAATAACCAACTTGAAGAAGAGACATGACTATTTGAATGGCCACGAATAGTCTATAAACTTCTCTTCTTCAAATTGCTTTGAACAACTTTTTCATAAGCATTTTTCTCATATAAAAATTTTCTCCCGTATTATAAATTTGTGTAAGTTCGGTTTATTTTCACAAAGTGTAGTTTGTTAGATCTTGTGAACAGAGTGCTACTTCCATAAGAAAGTTAATCTGTTCTATCTTGGAAGACAATTACTCATGAAACTCAGACACTAGACTGAGTAAAATTGTCTTAAGAAAACAACGTGAAGTTGTTGGGCTTAGATTCTTTTCGGTATATCAGATTCTATATT
Source organism: Benincasa hispida (assembly GCF_009727055.1). Classification (NCBI taxonomy): domain Eukaryota; kingdom Viridiplantae; phylum Streptophyta; class Magnoliopsida; order Cucurbitales; family Cucurbitaceae; genus Benincasa; species Benincasa hispida. The sequence continues at coordinate 61,169,329 of NC_052352.1, read as the reverse complement.
TTCTGATTTTTGGTGATCTTACTATCCATACAACACATTATTTATATTTACACACCAATTACTCTAGGCCTAAAGCCTAACAATCTTACAATCATACTCGAATCGATCCTTGAATAAAAAATACAAACTCTAGTCACTCATCATGATGATGTGACCAAAATTCTCCATGAGTTCCGTTGTTGCAAAAAAAAAAAAAGAAAAAAAAAAGAAAATAGTGAGAAAAACAAAGAAAAACTTTGTAAAAGTGCCAAACAACAAAACCATTATCATACATCACCGAATTGGCCTAGTAAGAAAGAAATGAGCTTCCATCCGATTATTTAGAATAGAACAACCGGTTGCTGGATTTCCAGCCAACCTTGAGCTTATATATAAGGTGGTTGTTTTTATTCATAGATATTATTCATATTTACAATTTTATGGAACATTATCTCCATATCGTTCGCATCTAGTGGTATTAGAGCACCTTATGTCAAAGGCATTGTCTTTTTGATATCTCATATGTGAGATTAGATTTACAGACTTCCTCTTAGGGTTAGCAATAAGACGGGGTGGGGCTGGGGATGCACTCTCCATTCCCATCCCCGTGGAGATTTTTAGTCCTTGTCCCTGTTCCATTGATCGTTCTGAAGAGTCGGGATCGGGGAATTCCCATTCAGGGATCAGGTCCCCGTAGGAAAAAATTCCCCGTCTTCTATTTTTAAAATTTTTTTTATTTAAAATTAATTATATTTTTTATTTATATTGAAATTGTAAATATTTAAGNGAAATTGTAAATATTTAAGATAACAAGTCAGTATTATTATTGTTTTATTTACTTAAATTAATAGTAAAGAAACATTTTATATTTCTTTATTTTAAATTTAATAAAAAGTTAAAGTTAATTAAATTATGAAATAAAATAAAAAAAAGTAAAAAATAAAATAAAAAATAAAAGAAACTGTAGCTTTAAAAAAAAACATATATATATAAATATATATTAAAATTAATAAAAAAAAAAATTCGGAGCGATGTTGGGGTCGGTGATGGGGTGATATGAACCACTCAGACATCAAATTATTATTTATACTTTATTTGATAATTTTGATTTAATTTAGTATTTTTCAATTTTATCCTTCTTATGACATTTAAGTATGGGTAATTTAGTCTTTTTATGTTGCATTAGGACTTTTATTGGGAAGATATTTAAGTTTTGCTATTAGGTTGTTTTAAGGAGATTACAATTAACTGAGTTTTAGTCTGTGCTTTGTTTTTAAGGTTAGCCAAGAGCGTCTTGGATTTGCAATTCATTTGAGTTGCATGTCAAGAACATTCAAGTGGATTGATCTTGAGTATTCGAATATTAGGTTAAGGAACTTATTCTTTATTTCAAGATATTTGATCTTAAGGCAATCTGTGTCTAATCCAATCCTTACGGTTGAAATCATATTGATTTGAGGGTTTTAGTGGTTGAGAATCAGGGTTCTCAACCAAAAGGTTTCTAATTCCAATTCACTAGGAATTTCATATCATTTGGTATCAGAGCCTAGGCGTTGTAGATCGGATATATCTGTGAGTATTATCTAATTGGATAAAAATGGAGAAATTTTCTTCAAACTGGGGATGTCTATTTGAAGACGTCTGATCAATCAATCTAAGAAGGGGGAAAAAATGTATTAGAAAAGTGTGCCACCGTATGAGTGGAATTAAGAGGAAAAAAAGGAAAGAAAAGATGAACAAATTGAGGGACGTGAAATCGGAATGGAAGGGAAGAAGAAATTGGAAGCAGGTAGGTGAAGTTAGTACGTCAAGCAGGTACGTTAATTAAGCAGCTGATTTTTCATGAATCATAAGTAGTTGAATTTTGTAAGTCATGTATACACAAAGAAGAGGATTGAGGAGTAGTTCTGTTGATCGAGATAGGCTTCCATTGTTCTTTGGACGTAATTCAAACTCAGACAAGTATCTTCTTTGGGAGAAAGAAATTGATATATTTGATCGCCACCACTACAGAAGGGAAAGGTAAAACTTATTATTTCAACATTTGAAGATTATACACTAACATGGTAGAATCATTTATTGTCGAAAAGGAGGAGAATTGGAAATCACGCAATGCTCTCATGGAAAGAAATTGAGGTTCTAATGAGAGAGCATTTTGTACCCAAGTCTTTTCACAAATTGTAAGTTTTGAAGCAAGGGAGCAAAAGTGTGAACAATTACTATGAGGAGATGTTGTTATTACTTGAGGAGGTTAATATATTTGAGGATGAGGAAGCTACCATGGATCGATTCTACCATGGATTTAATGAGGAGATTGTTGAGATGTTTGCCGATCGTGAAGAAATTCAACCTTGTGAGGATTTGGAAGAAATGGTGTACGCTGGCATCAAGATAGAACGATAACTCCAAAGGAAATCTTCAAGGTATACTAAATTTAAGTCCAATTCTAATGCCAATAGGTTAGTGGAAAAAATTAATTTACCTATCCTACATGAGCATTTTGATGAGGTAAATAGTAGTGAAGAAAAACTTGCTGATGTTGTACCTATGCATGATAAATGCTTTTTGCCTAAGGATATTAAGTAGCAAGGACTCACATGATTGTAATCTTAGTACTATTTTTGAACCACTTATTTCTAGAGAAGTAAGTGATAGTAGCATGATAGTAGCAATGGAGTAGAGAAAGTAGATGGTAGTGAATTTGAAACTAGAATACTTTGTACTAGCATTACTAGTCCATTAGAGCCCAAAGTAACTTTTTATCCTTCTTTTGTACCATTGCTTCCAAGAGAAGAAAAATTCATTGTGTGTGAGTTGAAAGACAAAAGGCATAAGACCGAGATAAAAACAATAAAAATATATAAAAGAAAAGAGCATTTGAAGACTAATTGGTATATAGATAAAAATGAGAGAAAAACCCAGAATGTGAGTTCGAAAATTTGTGAGGTTAAATTTAATTTTTCATTTTCAAAACAAAACATTCAAGACTTTTTAAACAAAAGAAATTGTTTACTGAGAAGTAAGCTTCAACCAAGTTTGCCTAGTTTATTCTCTAAGGTTTTCCAAGATGTTAAAGCTTTGACTATGAAGTAAAGCTCAAAGATTGTGCCTAGTTCTTTTGACCGTCACAATTGGAATGAGGGTTGAAAGGATCAATATTCATTCCAAAATAGATGAAATCCAAGACGACATCAACCCTTGACATCTTATGACTACAAAGTTGCTTTACAAGGGACCATCTAAGAGCAGTGCTAGGAAATTGACATCATTTTCTTCTTATGACTTCAAAACTACTTTACAAGGCCTTGACTTGGATTCAAGAACGAATGCTTTAAAAGAAGGAGAGGATGATATGAACCACTCGGACATCAAATTATTATTTATATTTTATTTAATAATTTTGATGTAATTTTAACATTTTTTAATTTTATCCTTTTTATGACATTTAAGTAGGGGTAATTTAGTCTTTTTATGTTGCATGAGGGTTTTTATTAGGAGGCTATTTAAGCCTTGCTATTAGGTTGTTTTAAGGAGATTATGATGAATTGAGTTTTAGCCTGTGCTTTGTTTTTAAGGTTAGCCAAAGAGCTTCTTGTATTTGCAATTCATTTGAGTTGCATGTCAAGAACAATCAAGTGGGATTGATCCTCCTTCTTGTGGAGTATTCAAATCTTGGGCTACCACTCTTGTGGAGTGTTCGAATCTTGGGTTAGGGAACTTGTTCTTTATTTCAAGATATTTGATCTTAAGGCAATCCGTGGCTAACACAATCCTTAGGGTTGAAATCATATTGATTTGAGGGTTTTAGTGATTAAGATTAGGGGTTCTCAACCAAAAGGGTTTCTAGTTATAATTCGCTAGGGATTTCATATCGGGGGAGACTCTCTCCCTCCTTAGTTCGGGGACCCATTTTTTGTCCCCAATTTGACCCCATCCCCCATCAAATCGGGTCCGCACAAGGATTTTTGCCAATCCTATTTCCTCTCAAATTCCTCCACGCATTGATCCTCGCAGTTATTTTTTTTTTCTTTTTCAAAAATATTTGGTCTCTATTAACATTCTTTTTGTCAATTGTACTTTTGGTCCTAAACATTAACTAGAGTAACAATCTAGTCTTGAAACATTAGTTGATGATTTTGTCCCTATATTTTTTAATTTGTAACAAATTTAGTTCCTATACTAAAATTCATAACAATTTAATCTCCATCAGGAAAAATATCTTCAAAACTAAGTTTTCATCATGTAATGATAGTTTAGTTTATAAAAAAATTGATTATCGATCAATTTATTGATCTACATGTGAAAGAAGTTTTATTAGTCTTAACAATATTTTTCAAAACTAAAATGTTATAAATGGTAAAGTACATGAACTAATGTTAGGTTTATGTCCTAAAACTCGTGGTTTGTAAACGATAAAACTTATTCTGAAAATTCAATAATTCAATAAGTTGTTATTGAATATATGAATTGTTTATTTGATTTTAGAAATAAATTCAATAAACTAAAAGTCATGACTATTACATAAGTACTTGAACTTTATGTGGAGATATAAAAGTGGATCAGGTTCGAGTAAATAGTCAAAATGATCTATAGTATATGAATAAGGTTGAGTATCTTATTCTGGTAACACTATCGAATGCGGTCCACAATTGTTACAAAGAGTTGTAAAGTGCTACAGACGATGTGATCCTAATTCGTACATGTTATGACATGAGGAGTGGGGGCATCCTATGCAATGGGTTCGGACCACGAAATCAGTCACTCTTACTTTATAACGTTGTTTACTGTTTAAGACTGACTATTTCAAAGCGATGACCTAAGTAACTTGACCTTAATCCTGAGCTAACTATGAACCTCTGTTTATTCAAGATTATCCTTAGATTTGCATAGGCGATGGTTGGTTCAAGAGCGATGGCTCAATAAAACTCCATTTCAAGGGTAAGAATGGGTAGATAGCTGGGGACATAAGGTGCAAGATGGAATTCACTCATGCCCACTTTCAGGGATAGTAGAGAGGTTATTCCCTTAAGTGCTGACTCTGGATCTTGAACAAGGGACCCCACCCTCTTATTGGCCCGAGAGGAACTCGGTTTATTGATTGGATCACAAACCAATTTTTCATTAGAGGATCAGTGGGACTTAAGGAACAAGAGGTAATCTCGGGGGTAAAACAGACATTTGACCCCGTCGTTATTACGAACAACATGTGAAAGGTTAACTTACTAATCATGGTTATATCGAATGGACATAATATATCTATAGTGAGGAAAGTGTAACTATGGGCTTTAGTGGAGTGACCCATTAGTTAACGAATGGGGATTAATTTAGTGTAAAAAGTTTAGCCAATTAATCCTGGATCATTTAAGCCCATGATCTGTAAGTCTACGAGATCCCTTACTAGCTCGTAAATGGATTAGTCTTATAGTAGGTCAATTTGAAACTTTCAAATTAGAATTAAGGGAATTAGTAATTATATGTGATATAATTATGTGTTTTTTAAAATTAGATGGAATTGGAGAATCAATTAATATTTAAATATGATTTAAATATTAAATTAATGAATAGGGATTAATGAGGTAGAATTTGTATTAAAATTAGTTTAATATTTGATATTAAATTAATTAGAATTAATTAAATTATTTAATTAATTATATTATTTTTTAATTTTATTAATTAATTTTAGTTTACTTTGAAATCGAACCAACACTAATGCTAGGTCAGTGACTCGTTAAAAGTTATTATAAGAGGATTATCAGGCACGACACTACAAAAGGAGAAAAATAAAATAGAGTAAATTATGAGGTCACTTGACACTAGTTAATCTCATGGAAATTATGTTAGAAACGAACAAATATATACCTCAGTTTAGCAATGTTAAAGGTTGATGAAACTATGTAGAGTTATGAAAATTTAGGAATGAAGGTATTTAAATGTTTAAGNTTATATTATTAATTTTATTAGAAAATTAATTTATGAAATTAATTTTGTAAAATTAATAAAGTTTTAATTTTGAAAACTAAATTGATTTTGGAAATCAATTTATAAAAAAAAAATTGAAATCAAAATTGGAAAACACAAAATGGAAAATTGAATTTCTCCATTAACAAAACCAAGTAGAGCACTGATAATCCCACTTGATTCTTGATTCAATCTTCCAAGCACGAGGTACTCTTCATGCAATCTCTTCTTTGCATGATAAGTCTTGCAATAAATAGGAAAGATTAAGCTGAGAATCGAGCAGCAACCTATATGAACTTGCTGAAGTTTTGTTGAAAACTTGTGAGGATAAAGAATGTGTTCTTCAAGTTTCTGCAGTGGCTTCTTCTCCAAATTCCCTTCATTTAAGCTTATTTTAAATTCCATAACTCAATTTAAGGCTTCAAGAGAATAGTAGGGAAGACCTTAAGGTGGTTCACAAGAGGATTTGGAGAAGATTTGCAGCTGAATTCGAGTTTCAAGAGGTTTTACAAAGGTATGTCTTGAAACCCTCTTATTATATGAGCATGTTTTATTTAGCTTAATGATCCTTGTTGCTTCCGCTGCATACTAATCTACTCCTACAACTAAACTATTACTTATTAAAGTTCAAGGACTAAATTGTTATATTTTTTAAAATACACACGCTAAGCTTAGAGACTAACTTGTTAGTTTCATGAAAGCTTAAGAACTAAAGACGTTTAATAAAAGTATAACAATTAAAATTAAGATCTATTGAAAATTCATATTTAAGATTGAAGTGGGAACTCAAAGTACATGTTTACACATTTGTTTAACGCTAAATTATAAAAAAAAAAATGTCCTTAAACTTTGTATTTTGTGTGAAAAATACTCATGAACTTTCTGTTAGCTTTTTGGTTCTTAATATCAAATTAATTAATTTTAATTAATTAATATTTTGATGATAACAAATTTGCTTTTATTGATTGACAATTTGAATGTTTTAAAATGTCTATTGCGTAGAGCTCGGAACAACGATTTCAATGCAATTTGAATCGCCAAAAAATGAGCTCAAACAAAAAAATATATAGGCGAAACAAGCTTAACGAAAAAATCTCAAATTGATGACGTGACATTTTTTTTTTTTCATCAAAGTGGACCAATTGAAAGGTGCCACTTGGAACATAGGAATAATGACATATGGTGGGGCTTTGATTTTTGGATTGACTTTAAAGTGAACATGAATTTAAAAGAAAAATGAATTTAATATTATTTTATGTTTACTACTAGTTTTGGACACATGATGGGTTTTTGCTTTTTGTTGGGTTTTTTTAAAAAAATGAATTAAAAAAATTGTGTCTAAAGATTAGTTTAGTTTAAAATCTCATCATTGATTTTTCTTTTTCAAGATTCAATGGTTTAAATTAAAGGTGGTTCTCAACCATTTTTCCTCTTTATTTAAACTCATCTTCTTCTCTAAATCATAACAATTTTTATTATTTTCAATCATCCATAACTCATTTAGCCACCATTGTTGCTCTCTCTCCAAGTTTCAATTTTCTTCTTGAGAGATATATTTTATGTTGTGAAGATTAATTTATTGAGTGCTGCAATTTGTAAACCACTCTTTTAGAGAGTCTTTCTTATCTTGTTCTTCATTTCTAAATATATTGTAAAGGGTTACTCTTGAACCAATAACAAGAGTATTGTAACGGTTTGATCCTCAACCATGGAACGGATCAAGTTTGTTTTTACACCCGAAAAAGGAACGTTGTAGAGGAGCTTGGGAAGTGGATGTAGGTCAGTTGTGCCGAACTACTATAAAATTTTAGGTGTCAATTTCTCTATCTCTCTCCTATTTAATTTTGTAATGAATTTGTTATTATATTTTATTGCTTGAAATTAATTGCAATTTTTGTTCTTAAAATTAATTGCTCATATTGGATTATTTTGATTGGTTGTTCTTGAGTTTCTATATCCATTACCAATCTTGTTATTAGAATCAAATTGAGTCTTTAAAGTACTATTATTATCTTCTTGATTATGTTTTATTATATTTATTTGCATGAATTTATTGTTTAAATTATTTGTTAACAAAAAATTTGTTAATTTGTTTAATTGGGCCTACTTAATTATTTTTCGTTGAATTTATTTGCATGAATTTATTGTTAAAAAATACCTCATATATCATTTTGGATTGATATTTATTGTTTGAGTTTTTCACTCCAACAATTGGTATCAAAGTAAGGAGCTCTTCTACATAAATTATTTTTAAAATATTATTTTGATATATAAAGTATCTTATTAACATTTTGAGAAATTATTTGAAAGCTTAATTGCTAGAATTATGACAACTTTAGATGATTATGTTGATAGATCTCCATTATTTGATAGTAACATAAACTATGATGCTTGGAAAAATAGAATGAAAACTTTTATGCTTACTATGAATTTTAACATTTTGTATGTTTGTGAGCCTGATTTATCTAAAATGCGTTTGAATAATGAGTTGCTCACTTTTAATGTTGAAGCCATAAATATCATATATTGTGCATTGGATAGAAAAATATGTGATACAATTTTATATTTTGATTATGCATATGAGATTTGGAATTTTCTTGATAATATGTATAGCATAGAAAATTATCCTTGTAGCACTAATAATTTATTTTGATGTGAAGGGGAATTATGATTCTCAAAATTAAGAAAAGTCCATGAAGTAAAGAAAGATAAATGTGAAAGATCCTCATTGTGCTTAATTGCTCATTCGGAGGACGACTCCAAAGATGAAATTAAAATGAGGTAAATCATAAAACCCCTTCTTATGATAAATTATTTAATGCTGAAAGTATGCAATGTGATCTAGAAAAGGTTAGTTCTAGATATGTGAAATTATTAAAGATGTATAGAGCATTATCTCTTGAAAATAAATCTTTGATAAATGAAAATTCTTGTTTAAAGAATAGAGCTAATAACTCTTTGTTGCATGCTGAGTGTTGTAATGAGAAAATTGCATTGAATGATAGAATTACTTTTCTTGAAAAAGATAATGATGAACTTAAATCTTTATCTTGTGAATCACTTGAGAAATGAAAATGAGAAAATTAGATCTTGTTCTTTAGAGTTGAAAGATAAAATTACTAGCTTGAAAAGTAAAATTCTTGATTCGAAAAATAGCAATAAATGTTTAGAAAAAGATAGTTGTCTCTTGTTGACAAAATTAAATTTCTTGAATGTGATATTCATGAGAAAAATGATCTTTTGCATATGCATAAAGAGAATGAATTGTTTATTAATAAAGAGTTTGAAATTGCACAAGAATCCATAAATAAATTGCCTAGTGGTGCACAAAAATTAAATAAAATTATTAACATGAGTAAATCTTCTAATGATAAAAAAGGATTAGGCTACATGAATAAAAATTATTCATCTACTCCTAAAAGCACTACTTTTGTTAAAGGCATCTCTTATATGCCTCAATATACTCTGACTAATGTATCTAATTTTTTGCCAAAGTATGAAAAAGTCAAACATATTCATGAAAATTCAAAGTTTGTGCATAAACAAGTTCATGCTAGACCTAATTGTGCTCATAATGTGAACTTTTTGAATCAGCTTGAAAAAACAAAGTTTAGGCCTAAACATTCACTTGCTCAAACTCTTTGCATGAATGATGTTAAACTTGTGTCTAATTATAAAAAGGTTAGAGATATCCATGTAAAACTAAAATTTGTACCTACTTGTTATTCTGTCGAGTTAAAGGCATATTAGACCAAATTGTTTTCAATTGAATAATGCTCCAAAGAAAAATTTCTTTGAGAAGAAGAAAAATCAATTAGTTAAAAAGAAATTCTTACCTAATATTGTATGTTATTCTTGTGACAAAATTGGTCATAAATTTTATACTTGTTATTTGCTGAATATGAATACTAGTAATGTTGGTAATAATTTGAAATGGGTTCCAAAATCCTTGGTTATTAACAATGAAAGGCCCAAGAAATGGGTACCAAAATCTTTTGGTTGAGCTTTGGGTGTGATTTCAAGAAGCAATTTGTTGCTTGAACTTCAAGTTGGAGCAATTAAAAAGTTTGTTTGAATCCAACAAAGAAATATTGCACATTTGGTAACTTTTAGTATTTTTTGAATTATTGAGATATTTATTCTTCTATATCTTTATGGAAAATATATTTCTTATATGATTTTGAAAAAGTATGAAATTGATTTTGGTTGTTAAATTTAATGGCATGAGAGATGATTGTATATTTATCTATGTGACATTTGTCTTTAGTGCTTGTTATTTAGCTTTTGGTTAATTAAATATTTGCTCTATCCTTATATTTTCTTAGAAAGTTTTGAGCAAAAGGATATTGAGCTAGGAATCTGTTAATTATCTTTTGAATGAAATTGATTAAAGTTTCCATTAAATGCCTTCTAAGCATGAAGTTATACATATTCTATGGTTTATATTGTTGAACGAAAATCGAAAAAGTTGTTGAATTCCTTTTCATAGGGGAGTATTTATTGAATTGATTTACTTTCTTAATCCCATTCAATGATTTGCTCAAATTTAGTATAACTTTGCTTGTATTGTTACCACGTTTATATTGATTTGCTAATTTGACTTTGCTATTATTTGGTATATTTGTTTTCAACAATCAGTGATTTTTTTTATTGTTTAAATTACTTGTTAGCAAAAAAATCTATTAATTTATTTAATTGGGTCTACTTAACAAAAAAATGTTAATTAGCTTGATTCAATCCTATTCACCCCCTCTAGGGTTGTCATACTGATCCTACACTTTCAAAAGTAATATATATATAAATATATATATATACCTAGAAACTTTCAGAAAGAGTTCAAAAATACCCCTACCATAAGTTTAAATGGAAATCATTAGTGTTTTGTTTAAAAAATAACCTTAAACTTTTAAAAGGCTAAAAAATACCTTTTAAACGTAAAGACGAGATCAAAATACTCTTACCGTTAATATATCAATAGAAACAATTATGTCATTGTAAAAATACCTCCAAACTTTTAAAAGTTGCATTAGTACCCTTACCATAAAAAAGTATATTTTGACTTGGGATATTTTATATAATTTAGTCTATTTGTCAGTACAACAATTGTGGAGATAGGGATGAAATCTTCGACCATTAGTGGGGAAGATCATGCTAATTATACTTCGTGAAATTTTATATTGGATTGGACCTTTGAGCCAGTTCAACAGTCTGATAGCTCGATCCATATACGACTCAAATAGGCTGGTCCATGGACCAACCAAATTTTGAAAAAAAAAATAGATCTATATCTAATCTAATTTATGGAAGTATTAGATTAGACCGAGTTGCTAAAATGTTAACCTTGGCTTGTACCTTTAGATCCAACTTGGGCTGGACTTGAATTGGCCTGCAGAAGTGTGAGATTGTATCAACATGCAACAAAAGCAACAAGGATCAATAAGCATTCAAGTTCATTAATTTTGGCAAATACTAAAGCATGCTCATCTTATATAAGAGGGTTTGTAGTCATACCCTTGTAGAACTCTTCAAGATTTTGATCAACAGTAGTTGTCTTCTCCAAAACTCACTGTGAACCACCTCAAGATCTTCCCCACTATCTTCTTAGAGCTTTAGAACGAGTTGTGGGACTCAAGAACAGCTTGAAGCAATGGAAAATAGGGAGAAGCTCACTGCACCACTTTTGTTTGAAGAACCCTTTCTTCAACACGAAATTTTCTGTAAAAATTTCTTTTGAATGCATGTCTCACATTCGCTCCAATCTTCTTTATTTATTGCAGATAAACATGCAAAAAAGATCACTGCATGAGTTTCAGCTCATGCTTGGAGTAAATGTGAAGAAGGGAAGTGATGTTTGTATGAGCTAGTAGAAGATGGGTAATGGAAAAAATAATTTTTCCATTTTGTGCATGTTTTGTAACTTTTCAATTTTTTCAAAAAATCAAATAAGATTTCAAAATCAATTTTGATTTTAAAACTGAAAACATTATTAATTTTATAAAATTAATTTATAAATTAATTTTCTAATAAAATTAATAAATAATTATTTAAATAATCTTAATTAATTTAATATCAAATATTAAATTAATTGTTACATAAATTCATCTTCATATATTTAACATATTTAAATATATAAATTCTCCTATTCTGTTTAATTCTAATTTGAACGTTTCAAATTAACTTATCAAGCTACTCTAAAACTTATCCATTTACAACCTAGTAGGGGGACCTCGCGGACTTATAGATCATGGGCTCCAACGATCTAAGATTAATCGGCTAAACTCATTAGACCAAACTAACCTCCATTCGTTAATTAATGGGTCACTCCACTATAGCCCATAGTTGAACTCCCCTCGCTGTAGATATATTATGTCCACGTTATATAATCATAATCAGTAAATCGATCCTTCACAGGTTGTTCGTAATCACAGCTGGGTCAAGATAACCGTTTTACCCCTGTGAATACATCTTGTTTCTTAAGTTCCCACTGACCCTCTAATGAACAATTTTGATTCATAACACCTATGAATCAAATCCTTTCTCTATCATGAGAAAACGAGGCCCTGATTGTTCAAGACCTGAAATCAGTACTTAAGAGAACAATCTATCTCCTAACCCTAAATCGGGTAGGAGTGAGTTCCATATTGCAGGGCTATGTCCCCAGGTATTCATCCGATTTTATCCTCAAAATGGGAGGCTTATTGAGTAGTGTTGTTGGACTACTCTCACTGTTTGCAGATCAAGGATAATCCCGAACAAACAGAAGTTCATAACTAGCTCAGGATTAAGATTGAGTTAACCTAGATTACTTAATAATTGAAATGGTCAGTTTTAACAGTAAACGATCGTTATAAAGAAAAGTAACTATTTTCATGGTCCAGTCTATATGCAAACTCATTGCATAGGATGCCCCCACTCACATGTCTCTACATGAACAATCTGTGGATCACATCGTTTGTAGTACTTTACAACTTCTTGTAACAACTACAAAGTGGGCCGCATCCAATAGTGTTACCAGGATGGGATACCCAATTTCATCCATATACTTATTAGACCATTTAGGTATATACTGTTAATTTGATCATGTTTATGTCACTACATAAAGTTACAGTATTCAAACTATAGCCATAGATATGTTTATTGGATTTTCATATAGAATGTAAAATCAACAACTAATTATTATTGATAAATAGAATGTTTAACACGAACTGCGAGTTCTAGAACATTCCCAACAATCTCCCACTTGGACTAAAACTCCAGTGAGAACAAATATATACAATATAATATTGAGAAACATAAAGGGAAAATACAATAAACTAGGGCATCTCTATACCATAGATATTCATTCTCCCACTTGCCCTGGATTACATTACTTGGAGTCCTAGTCCAACTAGGTGGCCCTCAAACACTTTAGCCGAGAGGGCCTTTGTAAATGGATCAGCAAGGTTGTCTTCAGAGGCAATCTTTGTGATGATCACATCTCTTCTGTGCACTATCTATCGGATGAGATGGTACTTTCTTTCAATGTATTTTCTACGTTTGTGACTCCTTGGTTCTTTTGAGTTAGCAATAGCACCACTATTGTCACAATACAGTGTGATAGGCAGGTGCATATCTTGAACTACTTCCAAACCAGCTAAGAATTTGCATAGCCACGCTGCTTCTTTAGCAGCTTCACATGCAGCCATGTATTCCACTTCCATTGTGGGGTCAACGATACAACTTTGCTTAATGCTTCTCCAAACTATAGCTCCTTCGTTGAGAGTGAAAACTGATCTTGAAGTAGATTTCCTAAAATCTACGTCAGTTTGGAAATCACAATCAGTGTATCCTGTAAGGATCAAATCCTTAGGTCCATACACAAACATATAGTCCCTCGTTCTCCTTAGATAGTTGAGGGTGTTTTTTACAGCAGTCCAATGACTGTATCTTGGATTGGATTGGAACCTGCTGACGATTCCAACTGCAAAGCATATGTCAGGGCGTGTACATAACATTGTGTACATCAAACTCCCAACTGTAGATGCGTATGGAATTCTTGTCATTTCCTCAACATCTTGAGGTGTCTTAGGACACTGTTTCTTCGACAAATGAATTCCATGTTTAAAAGGTAACATACCTTTTTTGGAATTTGGCATATTATATCTTGACAACATCTTGTCAATATAAAATGCCTGAGATAGTGCTAATGTTCTATTCTTTCGATTTCAGAAGATCTGTATTCCTAGAACATACTGAGCATCACCCAAATCTTTCATTTGGAACTGTGTTGCTTACCATATCTTTAAGTCAGCAAGGAAACTTGTCTCATTCCCAATGAGCAAGATATCATCAACATAAAGAACTAAGAATGTTACAGTTTTGTTGACTATCTTCTTGTACACACAAGGTTCGTCAACATTTTGTCCAAAGTCATAAGATTTGATCACAATGTCAAACCTTATATTCCAGGATCAGATGCTTGTTTCAATCCATAAATGGATCGATTAAGCTTACATACTTTCTGTTCCTGTCCTTTTTCGATGAACCCTTCTGGTTGAGACATAAAAATACTTTCATCAAGTTAGTCATTCAAAAAGCTGTCTTGATATCCATTTGGCATATCTCATAGTCATAATATGTGGCAATAGAAAGAAGTATTCTTATTGACTTTATCATGGCAATAGGAGAAAAAGTTTCTTCATAATCAACTCCTCTTTGAGTAAAACCTTTTGCCACGAGTCTGGCTTTATAGGTTTGCGCCTTGCCAATTTAGTCTCGTTTTCTCTTGTAGATCCATTTGCAACCTATAAGTGTAACCCCATATGGTTGATCTACAAGTTCCCAGATAGAGTGAAGTACATAGAATCCATTTCATCGTCCATGGCTTTTATCCACTGTTCCCTGTCAACATCCTCTATTGCCTTCTTAAAGGTATTAATGGATCATCTAAACCATCATCCTGTATGATGTTTTGAGTTTCTGTTAAATCCATATAGCGTTCAGGTTGTTGAATGACCCTCCCACTACGTGGAGACATCCTCAACTCTTGGGATGGACGTGACGGGATTGTTGGGATTGGTGTCCCAATTCTCCCGAAGTCTCGTTGTTTTGTAAAGATACACATTGTTTAATGAATAAAATAATTGTTATTTAATCCTGGCATTTACTCATATCTAATAAACAAAGCTTTTTGGTTATCTTATGTGAACTTAAGCATGTATATGTGATATACAAGTGGATCATTCCTTAAGTGATAACCTAAATAGGTCTATAGTATAAGGATTAAGGTGGGATACCTAATCTTGGTGACACTACAAACACGGTCCGCTTTGTAGAGGTTTGCAAGTGTTGTAAACTACTACAGATGGTAGATCCTGACCATTCATATAGAGACGTGCGAGCGGGGGTATCCTATACAAAGAATTTGTATAAGACCTGGACCACGAGATGACAAGACTTTGTATATAATTCCATTGATACTAAAGACTTGCATCTAACCTAAACGACCATAGGTGACAACGACCTTGATCCTGAGTGTTTTGAGAACTCCTGCCTTTGA
Organism: Benincasa hispida; assembly: GCF_009727055.1. NCBI lineage: Eukaryota > Viridiplantae > Streptophyta > Magnoliopsida > Cucurbitales > Cucurbitaceae > Benincasa > Benincasa hispida. The sequence goes on along the minus strand of NC_052352.1, from coordinate 61,153,854 downwards.
GGGTGGTCCTTTGATTAGTATGGGTGAGAGTAATCAGATTGCCAACTCAACATGCCTATCTTTTTGGGGACTTGTCTGATCTAGGAGCTGGGAACTCAATCCACAAGATGGAATTCATTCTTTTCCCAAAGCAGGGATAAGTAGAGAGATTTCTCTCTTAAAGGCTGATTCCGGGGCTTAAACATAGTGGTCACAACTTCTCTTTGGAAGAGAAGACTCAGTTATAGTAGGACTATGACTTATGTTCATTAGAGGGATCAGTGGTACTTAAGGAGACAGATGTAACTATAGGGGCATGACGGTTATTGGGCGAGTTGTACTTATGAGTGATCTGTGAAGGGTTGTCACACTTCTGATTGATTAAGATGGACACATAATATATTTGTGATAAGAAGAGTTCAGCTGTCGGTCTTTAGTGTAGTGCCTAACAGTTAACGGATAGTAGATCCCGTGACTAAAGAGTTTAGTCAGTTATTCACGTACCGTTGAAGCTTCAAGCTACAGGTCCATAATGTCCCCTTAGTAGCTCAATGAATTCAGTTGAGGATCAGTTCTTGGTGTTAATTTGAAATGTTCAAATTGACAAGAGGTATTTTGATTATATATATGATATAATCGGTATGATATATAAGATATATCTAGTGGAGGATTGATGTAAATGAGATTTACATTAAGTACCATGGAATAGAAAAAGAACTATGATTTATCTATTACATGAGATGAAATAGTAAAACTATAGGTTATAAATATAGTATGATAAGTTGGTTATCATTTATATTTATAATAATATTAATTATTAGATAATTAATTCTTTTTCTTTAATAACCAATTGAGAGGGTGGTTATTGAATTTTCATGATAACCGTGAGTTAAAAAGAAAATTATTTTCCTAATTTTAGTAAGGTTTTTACAAAAGGTTGAAAATTTGATTTTAAGTTTTTTCTCTCGCAAAAAGAAAACTCACGGCGCTTGTCAAGTAAATACGAATTTACTAAGCGACAATGTGTTTTAGTAAACAATCATGTAGTGTTTAGTAGGCGACAGACACCGAGCTAAACGATGAGCTAAACAATCGCTTAGCTTTTGCTAGACAATCACTTTGTTTTAGCTAAATGATTGGGCATCAACCCATGCGATAGGTTTCTGTCTTCTCCTACTTGTCCAATCATATACACAGTTGTTCTTTCCTCCTTCTTCTACCTCAAACCAAGTCCGAACAGAGCCCACCCTCTGGATTCTCACACCAAGAATACCAAGGTAACCTTCTTGGTGGTGTCATACTCAACTCGACACCGTCGAGGTTCTGTGGAGGACATTTGTGTGTTACTGGGGAGTTCATGACCGAGGTGATCGCTGAGGACGAGCGTGAAGTGTTCGTGAAGTGTTATGGTCGTGTTGTCCGAGCGTTCGAGGTTGCTGTGTTCAAGCGTTCGTGAGCAAGGAGCGTGGAGATGAGTCTACAAATGTTTGTAGATTTCGTGTAACACCCTGCATTTTTTTTAGTAATAATGTAATTTCAATAATTTTTATTATTTGAGGGTATTTTTTAAATTTTGGATTTCAAGTGTAATTGCGAGAATTTAATTGTTGATGTTGAAATTATTCAATTTGAAAATTAATAGCATGAATTAATTTCTTTTTGGGAAGGAAAGAAATTTAATAATATAAAGTGGAATAAGGAAAATAATAAAAAAAAATAGTTTATTTTATTTCCAATTTAGTTTTATTATTATTTTTTTTAATAAAAAACCCAAATTCCCTTCTCTTCTCCCTCACGCGACCGCAGACCCCCCTCGTTTTTCTTTCCCTGCTCGCCGCCGAACTCGCCAGTCGCCCGTCCTCCTCAGCCCATCATCCAGACCGTCGCTGCCTGAGCCCAATAACTGGTCTCCACTGTCGCTCGCCGTGATCAACCGTAGCCGTCGCGTCGACCCCCCTTCGGCCAATCTCGCCAGCCAACTTCTCCTGCCCAGTGCCGCTCCTTTGCGCGTCATACGAAGCCGACCAGCGCCGCTGCAGCAATCGTTCCTTTTACCAGACGCATCTGCACCCGAGCTACCGTCGCCAGACGCCACTCCTCCTTCAATCGACCAGATCTGTGTCGGATTCACTGCCAGCCGTTAGCTCTGCGGACCGGATTCCTCCTATCGTCGCTGTCGTTGCTTGTGTCGTCATCAGATTTATCAATTTGGATAAGATTTCTGCTGTTTAGGGTTGTTTTCAGTTGATTCTTGACTGCCCTTCCAACTTTGGATTCATGTTCTCGAAGGTATTAAGGTGTTGTTAGGTGAAGTTGGAATTGTTTTAGCAAATTTGGTACGCCTTATATCACACCTTGGGTGAGTTTACCCGGATTTGTATTGCCACCCGGATTTATTTGGCAATACTTGGAGTATGTGTGAATAGGCCTTGGTTTTAATTTTAAAACTTAGTTGTGTTCTTATGTCAAGGTCTTACTTAGAGTTGTTGGTTTCATTTGGTTGTCTGATATTATCTGTGGATTTTCGATTTAGGTAAAGTTAAATTGAAGATCTTTAAATAATTTGGTTGATTGGATTTAGACCCCAAAGATGAGTTTAAAACTTTGGATTTATTATTTTTGGACCAAGGGTGCTAAATTAATATTTGTAATGCATGTTATAGGGTGGATTCAAAGCCTTCCAAGAGTTGTAAGAAGGTTAATTACTTGGATTGATTTGTGACCAAATTTGAGGTAAGTAATCTTACTACTACGGGCTAGACACCAGATATATGCTAGCATAATAGACAAATATCATATCAGAACGATAGCATGATAAACAGATAGGATAGTATGACTAATATGTCCTTGTATGAGAATCTGAAATGTTTATTTGTGCACGTAGATACTTGCATGCTAATAAGAGACGATACTAATTCACTGAGGTTGTATTTGATATAAAGATATTGAGGTGTATATGCATGTTGTATAGCCATGATGTTGAGGTGTATAGGTATATTATGAAACCATATTGTGATAATTGTGATATTAGGGCTGTGATAGTGTCTTTGGGGCTGTGATATGTTATGAATCCATATTGTGATAATTGGGATATTGGGGTTGTGATAGTGTCTTTGCTGATTAGTTAGATGCCCACTAGGCATTGTGTTTCCTTCGGGATTCACCAGATTGTGTTTCCTTCGGGATTCACCAGATCTTGTGTTTCTTTCGGAATTCACTAGATATTGTGTTTCCTTCGGGATTCACCAGGGGTTGTGTTTCCTTCGAGATTCACCAGGGGTTTTGTTTCCTTCGGGATTCACCAGGGGCTGTGTTTCCTTCGGGATTCACCAGAGGTAGTGGGCATACTTAACTACAGTAGGATAGAAACTAGTTTTTCATGTATGTATGTGTCCCATGAGGACTAGAGCAATTTTTATGTTCCACTAGAGGTAGGCATCTAAAGGACATAGATGCCTAGCCCGACCCCAGTAGTGGGGTTACTTACTGAGTATTTTATACTCATTCTTTCTCATGTTGTTTCAGATAAAGGTAGAGATGCACCGGTGATTGACAAGCAGAATTCGTGATCGGGCCACTGGGACTAGTTTTATGCTTTCACTCGTGAGATTTAGATTTCTTTTCATGTTTTGCTTAACTTTCAGCTTTAATGTTTGAAACTTATTGTTAAGAATTGTTTTCAGACTTATTTATTAACATTTATTATTTATGGGTACCCTATTGTTATTTTTAATATTTGAATTTAATGAAGGGCTTTTGAACTTACCTTATTTATTTAGCATTTATTTCACCATACAAAGATGTCGTTTAAGTTCCATGCATGTATGTATTTAGTAACGACCTACTTGAGTCCTTCGGTCATTACATTTCGCCTTCTTCATTTGTAGTTGTTCGTGCTATAATTTCTATATTGATTGTATAACTGCATGTTTAGTGTACGACTGTAATTTGTAATGTTCATTCATGATTGTAATTTGGAATGATCTTATTTCCGCTGCTCATGGAAATCTCGAATTCGATTTGCTTCAGAGACAACAATAGTTGTTGATGGACCAGCTTGATCAACAATTCTTGTTGATATTTCTGTAGCATCTTTAGTCAGTTCTTGCAATATTAGTTTAATGCGAGGTAGATGATTTTTTATATGATCCTCCAAGAATGTAGTATTTGTCAATACAAATACTTTATCTTTTTGGGATCATAAAACAATCCTCCTTTCGTTTCTTTGGGGTACCCTACAAATAGGCATAATTTCGAACGTGTTTCCAATTTCTTAGGATTTTGTACCAACACATGTGCTAGACAATCCCAGATACGGAAATGACGTAAACTAGTTTTGCGTCCTTTCCATAATTCATACGGTGTTTCCGAAACATTTTTTGATGGAACAACATTTAGAATAAATATTGCAGTCTGTACTACATACCCCCAAAAGGATTGAGGTAACTGAGCATAACTCATCATAGACCAAACCATGTCCAATAAGGTTGGATTTCTCCTTTTTGCAACACCATTTTGTCGTGGTGTTCCAAAGTGCTGTTAGTTGGGATTGAACTCCATGATCTGTTAGATCTATTAGATAGTTCTGGAATTGTAAATCCATATACTCACCACCTTGATCAGATTGAAGTGTTTTGATTCTTTTACTTAACAGATTTTAAGTCTCAGCCTTAAATTCTTTGAACTTTTCAAGAGTTTCAGACTTATGACCGATTAAGTAAATGTAGCTATATCTAGAGTAATCATCAATAAAACTGACGAAATACTAATAGCCTCCTCGAGCTTTTACATTCATCGAACCACTTAGGTCTGAATGTAGAAGTTCGAGAGGTTCTTTGGTACGAAGACCTTTGTCAGAAAAAGATCTTCTTGTCATTTTTCCCTCAAGACATGATTCACATGGAGGTAAGGAACTATCTTCTAACTGATTTAGATGACCGTTTTTTACCAATCTCTCAATCCTGTTGAGATTAATATGACCAAGTCTGAGGTGCCAAAGATAGGCGGTAGGAGAAATTTTCCGCTTCTTATTTTGAGTCTCAGTTTTTTTAAACATCTCTATATTTAAAATGGCTTTTTCTTCAGTTGGTTTTAATATGTACAAGTTACTTTCAAGTCTTGCAGAACAAATATGAACACCTCTTGAATAAATAAACACTTTATTACATTCAAAAGATATATTGTACATATTTTCGAGCAAACAGGAAATGGAGATCAAGTTTCTTTTCATGTTAGGTACATAAAATACATTCCTAAGTAAGATAAAAGAGTCTCCAAAAAACAACTTGGCGTCTCCCACTGCTTCAGCTAAAATGACTTCACCCGTTCCCACCTTGAAAGTCATCTCTTATTCAGAAAGTATTCTCCAAGAACTAGTTTCCTGTAGAAAAGTGCAAACATGATTAGTGGCGCCTGAATCCAATATCCAGGTAAGGTGAGAATTCTCCACTAGACATGTTTTAACAACTAGTAAATCAGATTTACCTTGTTTTGCTTTTTCTACTTTCTTCTCAGCCAAATACTTTAGGTAGTTTCGTTTCCAATGCCCACCTTCTCCACAATGGAAACATTTTCCTTTCGGAGTTTTGTTTTCATTTTTCTTAGCAATGACTTTCTTTTTCCCTTTTCCTTTCTTCTTCATTTGTACGGTTTTGTCTTTAGAAGAAGAAGGACCAGACTTCTTATCATCAGTGGGTTTCGTTCCAAACGTAGACCCTTTATATAAGATTTATTGCATCCAAATCCATTTTTTGCAAAAATAATAAAGTATCCAATAAATCTTTATTTATTTGCAACGATACTTTAGTGATTTAGAACAATTGCTATCGATGGGCAGTCAAGAATTCTTTCACGAAAGCAAGACAATTCTTGACCAAATACTATATCAGAATAACTCCTTATTCCTATAGTTTTTTTGGTTATCGTTTTCAGTCAAAATCTTTACTAACAATTAGTAATTCTTGTAAGTATGACCCGCCATTTTCAAATCTTATAGAACGGTATGAATATGCCTCCGAAATAGAATACAATACCCAAGACGAAACTATAAGACCCTATTCATTTTACTGAAGCCTAGGTTGTTCCGAATCCTATGTTACAACCCTCCGAGGGGATCGTCGCAGTTAATGACTAGCTAGTGCTGCCTAAAAACGACAGTAGGCGCAACATAGGAATCTCATGGTTCAAACTAATGGAGGAGACTGTAGGATAATATTGACACATTTCCCTCACTTACTTACTATGAACTACCTCCCACATTCACCTTGTTATTGACCCATGCAAACACTTCCAAATGGAGCAGTCATGGTAAAAGTGACACGAAGCCAAGCATGGATCTCACGGTGTGAACTCTTGAGGACGTGAGAGCTAATAACTATATATCGAATATATTATTAATCTCCCACTGAAGTGTTCTATGTATTTGGGTATTTACTTGTGTAACGGCTAAATTTAAACAATCTAAATCTAAGTGGTTTATCCAAGTATAATGCTTATAATTGAATTTAACCTACAATGTTTAGGTGATAAACCGTTTTATTACCTCACATCGCTCATGCAAGCTCATAAAATCAGTTAACAACGTTCAATCTTTCGGTCATAATCCCCAGGTAGGAGGTGTTCTGTAAATCGTCAACTTAAGTACCCCCAACCTTAGATAGGTTTATGAACCGATATGAGTTCGTAACCGAATTTTATAAGGTAACAATCTATTTTAATGATTAAAACTAGTTGTTAACCTAAGTGAGCATGCAACTGTTCTTTGTTATGGATTTTAAATGTCCAACCTAATTTTTTAACAACTTACAAAATTTTAGACATACTAAATATCCACAACATTCAACAAAGGCATTCAATATCTAATATAACTATTATATTAAATATAACCCTAACATGCATACTATATATTATAATATTTATAACATACTTTCAATGCATGTAACATGCTTCCTACGGTGGGGTTTTAAACCTACATGGCATATTGTATGCACATACATGAATTATTTAATCATTACATATATCACATGCATAAACAACTAAATACTAACTGATATGGTTTTAGTTTTGGCATAAACGAGCAAACATATGCCTATCACAAATAGCTTCAAAACCGTCTTTGAACCACTCCAAACCGAACCCAAACATCTTAAACCAGACTGGATAAGTCTGAACCAGACCAACAAAATCAGAACCAGACCAGCCAAAAACTCTAAGGCTGAACCAGATTAGACATCGAGAAAACCGGTGGAACCGGCTGCTCTCAGTCCAAGCTCAAAATCTCGCTAAGGCTGATCGTGTAACACTGAAGGCTATCGTCTAACACCATTGCCTAGTGTTAGGCAGAGGTACACGATCGCTTAGTGTCTTCTGTCTATCGCATAGTGCAATCGTTTAGCTCTCGGGTAGAACTACACGATCGCTTAACACCATCGCACAACACTTCTTGTCATCATTTAGTGTCCGCCGTAGCTACACGATTGCTTAGTTCCATCGCATAGAACTTCATTGCATTGTTGAGTGCCGTAGCTACACGATCGCTTAGTTCCATCGCATAGAACTTCAACGCATCATTTAGCTCACGTCGCAGCTACACGATCGTGTAGTGCCATCGTATAGCACTTCCAACGCATCGTAGAGTTCCCACGCAAAGCTACACGATCGCTTAGTGCTATCACATAGCATTTCAACGCATCGTTTAGTTTCCACGCAAAGCTACACGATCGCTAAGTGCTATTGTATAGCGTTTCAACACATTGTTTAGCTCTCGTAGGTACGATCGTCTAGCGTCCAATATCACAACGACCAGCATCCATAGTTATATGATTGTCTAGATTTTCTTAACATCGTGAAATGCCTGGAGCTGGACGATTGTTTAGAATTTGAACCTCAACGACGATTTTGAGCAGAAGCTGGAAAAACTGGAAACGCAGCTCGGCCTTCTTCACTTGTTTCTTCAATTACATCTTAATTTTAACTCTAATGACTCCAAATAAATTACAAACTCTTGATAACACATATAAGCTCATGAATCAAGAGTCAATTACAAATTTAATTAAGAAATTAAAGAGAAATAAAATGTCAAAACTCAGAAAATCATATCAGTGCATCAGTTTCATATATCTCATGAACAGCACCCACCACACCAAGATTAAACCGAATTGAATGCTTATATGATGCTCCGATACCAATTGTAAGAGTGTAACAACATGCAGCGGAAGCAACAAGGATCAATAAGCATTCAAATTCATTAATTTTGGCAGAAACTAAAGTATGCTCATCTAATATAAGAGAGTTTGTAGTCATACCTTTGTAGAACTCTTCAAGATCTTGATCAACAATAGTTGTCTTCTCCAAAACTCACCGTGAACCACCTCACGGTCTTCCCCACTATCCTCTTGGAGCTTTAGAATGAGTTGCGGGACTCAAGAACAACTTGAAGCAATGAAAGAAGCTCACTGCACCACTTTTGTTTGAAGAACCCTTTCTTCAACACAAAATTTTCTGTAAAATTTTTTTTGAATGCATGCCTCACATTCACTCGAATCTTCTTTATTTATTGCAAGAAAACATGTAAAGAAGATCACTGCATGAGTTGCAGCACATGCTTGGAGTAAATGTGAAGAAAGGAAGTGGTGTTTGTGTGAGCTAGTAACAGATGGGTAATGGAAAAAGTCATTTTTTTCATTTTGTGCATATTTTGTAACTTTTCAATTTTTTCAAAAATCAAATAAGATTTCAAAATCAATTTTTATTTTAAGACTGAAAACATTATTACTTTTATAAAATTAATTTTCTAATAAAATTAATAAATAANATAATTCTAATTAATTTAATATCAAATATTAAATTAATTGTTACACAAATCCATCTTCATATATTTTAATCATATATAAATATATAAATTATCCTATTCTGTTTAATTCTAATTTGAACGTTTCAAATTAACTTATCAAGCTACCCTAAAGTTTATCCATTTACGAGTTAGTAAGGGGACCTCGCGGACTTATAGATCATGGGCTCCAATGATCGGAGGTTAATCGGCTAAACTTATTAGACCGAACTAACCCACGTTCGTTAACTAATGATCACTCCACTATAGCCCATAGTTGAACTCCCCTCACTGTAGATATATTATGTCCACTTTATATAACCATAATCAGTAAGTCGATCCTTCACAGGTTGTTCGTAATCATAGTTGGGTCAAGATAACTGTCTTACTCCTGTGAATACATCTTGTTCCTTAAATTCCCACTGACCCTCTAATGAACAATTTTAATTCATAACACTTATGAATCAAATCTTTTCTCCATCATGAGAAGGCGGGGCCCTGATTGTTCAAGACCTAAATCGGGTAGGAGTGAATTCCATCTTACAGGGCTATGTCCCCATCCGATCTTATCCCAAAATGGGAGGCTTATTGAGTAGTGTTGTTGGACTACTCTCACCGTTTACAGATCAAAGGATAATCTCGAACAAGTAGGAGTTCATAGCTAGCTCAGGATTAAGATCGAGTTAACCTAGGTTACTTAATAAATGAAATAGTCGTTATAAAAAAAAAGTGACTATTTTCATGGTCCAGTCTATATGCAAACTCATTGCATAGGATGCCCTCACTCACATGTCTCTACATGAACAATATGTGAATCACATTGTTTGTAGCACTTTACAACTTCTTGTAACAACTACAAAGTGGGCCGCATCCAATATTGTTACCAAGATGAGATACCCAATTCCTCCATATACTTATTAGACCATTTAGGGTATATACTGTTAACTTGATCCTGTTTATGTCACTACATAAAGTTACAGTATTCAGACTATAGCCATAGATATGTTTATTGGATTTTCATAATAGAATGCAAAATCAACAACTCATTATTATTGATAAATAGAATGTTTAACATGAATTGCGAGTTCTAAATTCCACTTTTTAAAAAGAGATAACAACACATAAAGCCCTAATAAAGACCTTATATTTCAATTATGTCCACGTTTTTCATTATTTATAAGAATATCTAATTGGCTTCAAAATTACAAAAAAAAAAAAAAAAAAAAAAGACTCAATTACTATTTAAACCGCAACCCTGAATTAGTTAAACATTTTTTAAAATAGGAAACTAAAAAATGGGGGTCGTGCTTTTTAAACAAAATATAATATTTTAAAAATATTTCAAAAAATCGTTTCATCTACTATAACTCTCACTCTCTATCCCTCGTTCACCATTCGGTGTCATTCTTCACCGCAACCCAAGCTTGTCTACCGCCATTCTTCATCGCTGGAAGCTATGGCCAAGAGAGGGAGTCTGTCTCTCTCTCTAGAAAACTGTTGGATGAATTTTTCTTTTTCAAAAATAAGAGGGAACCAACCATTAGTTGGAGAATCCCACATTAGAGAATTTTGAAAATAAAGTCTCCCTTTTGTACTCCAACCTTGGGCTATGGGTTTGAGTCCCAAGGGGTACCCATATTTTGGAGAGAGTGAGGAAATAGACCAATGTAGGTTTGGTGGATGTCCCACATGCGCACCGTCGTTCGTCCAGCTGGATGTGGTGTGCGTGTGTGTTTCTTTAATAAAATTACACAATTCTTATAGTTCCTTCTAAGTTCAAAAACACAATTCTTACACTTCCATCGCTTTCTTCTGCTTACTGTCTTTTCCGGCTTCCATTTTCCAAGCATTCAGTCAGAAGAGTGTGTATATGGTCGGTAATGGTGCATTTTCGATCGGATTTTCTTTTTGGGTTGTTTTATCCTGGGGACGACGTGGCAATATCCCGACCTGCTTGCACACTTGGGCAGAGCCGTGAAACATCTTAAAGAGAGCAAGCTCCACAACTCAGCCTATAACGAGCTTTTGTTTTGCAGGTTTTGTTCTTTGTTCGATCGTTGTTATCTGATCGTTTGCTGTTATCCTATTCGTCGTCTGAGGATTCCTTTGTTCTTCATCGCCGGAGCCATTGCCAAGGGAGGGAGTCTGTCTCTCTCTCTCTAGAAAACTCTCATACAGCTCTCTCTTTCTAAAATCCACATCGTCTACAGCAGTTCACCGCCACCTCTCTCAGTCCACCTTGCCACTCATCCGATCTTCAGATCTACCATTCCGTTCACACTGCATGTCCAATCTTTAGATCTGACACACATCCGTTCGTGTTGCCGCCTCACGCTACAAAAGGAACCCTCGACGCCCAGATTCAGTGCCAAAAAGAACCCTTTGATTTTTTTTAAGCTTTTGTAATTTTTTATTGTAGGATTGGTATGACACTCTAGAGGGAGTTGAATAGGGTTTATTAAAACTAATGAAACCTTTTACTAACGTGGACCCAATTAAGCAAATGAATATAATTTTAGGTAATAAGTAATTTAAATAATAAATTCATGAAATTATTTTCACTTTGAATTAAACAAGAAAATAAAAATCATACTTTAAAGCATCCTATTTAATTATAATAAAAAGATTGGTAATGAATATAGAAAATTTAAAACTACCAATAAAAACAAATCAATATGAATTAATTTAAAGAACAAATATTGCAATTAATTTAATGTAATAAACAATAATAAAACATTAATCGTTGATATCAATAATTTTATAGTGGTTCGGCACAATTGGTCTACATCCACTTCTCAAGCTCTTCTTGAGTATGTCATTACGAACTTGACTCTTTCCACGACTTAGGGTCGAGCCGCTACAACGTTCTTTTTTCGAGAGCAAGAACAAACCCAATCCTTTCCACGATTGAGGATCAAACCGTTACAACAACTTTTTTTTTCAAGATCAAGAGCAACTTTTACAATTGTTTAGAAAAAATAAGTAACACATTTGACAAACTCTCTACCATAGTAGATTTACAAATGTTAAGCTCATAACAAATCAACCCTCACAATACATAAATCTCTCTCAAGAAGAAGATGAAAAGAATAAAATTGAAGCTTGGAGAGAGTAACAATAGAAGTATAAAAATTGTTGTTTTAATTTTGGATAAGATAAAGAGTTTAAAAAGAGATGAGGTAGGTAAAAACCAAAATTCAATTTGGATCATTGAATGTTGTAAAAAGAAAATTGAATGGTTGAGGTTTAAACTCAACTAGCCGTTAATACAAACAAAAAATAATGTAATAATATATATCTTTTAAAATCATTTCTTTTAAAACCCAACAAAAAGCAAATGTCTATCATGTGTACAAAACTAGTCATTAAACCCAAATATAAAATAATATTAGATTTATTTTCTTTTTAGAATTAATCCAAAAATCAAAAGCCCATCATGTCATTCTTCTTATGCTCCAAATGGCACCTATCAATTGGCCCACTTTATGGAAGAAAAAAAAATCTGCACATATCATCAGTTTGGAATTTTTTTCGTTAAGTCACTTCAAAACACTCAAATTGTTAATAAATTAATTCATATTTATTATCATTAGAACATTAATTAATTAATTAATTTGAGATTAAGGGTAAAAAGACCAACATTAATATATACTATGATATATATTTGTTTATTAGACATAAATTTGGTGTGAAAGACAATTTTTTTATTTTGAAAGACAATTTTTTTTATTTTTTATTTTGACTTCCTATTTTGTGATACATAAGCGTATACATATGTTTTACATTGAACATTGATCCATCCGTGATTTATATACCGTAGTATATTGAAATGTTAAATTAATATTGAATTACATTTCTATTATTAAATTTTGATTTATTGGAATTTACTACTTAAATGGATGTATGATATATACTACGATATAAATGAAATTTATTATATACACTATGATTTGGGTTGAATATTGAATCAATTTGTGATTTATATATCGGAGTATATTTCTCTCCATTGTAGGATTTTTTTTTATAAAATATTGTGATATCTTTGCTTATTTTATATAAATTTTGTGTGAATGACTGTTGTTATTATTATTATTATTATTATTTAGACTTCCTACTTTATGATATATAATATAGTGTGGTAAATTGAAGTTGTTAAATTAATTTTAAATTACATTTTTGTTAGGAAGTTATTGCTACATTTTGATTTATTGAGATTTGTGATTACTTCAACGGAATATATAATATATAATGTGATATAAATGAAATTTATAATATAAACTATGATTTATGTTTAACATTGAGTCAATTTATGGTTTATAAATTGGGATATTGAAAACATCTAACACAATGTTCTAAGATATATTTAAAATATAACCATGATTCCTTCTAAAGGACAAAAAAAAAAATGCTTCATACATACAAATGGAAAATAAAATCACATTAATTACAAATGAAAAAAAAATCAACTAATTAATAATATATAAGAAATGATTCTCTTTCCAACGCACTATTTAATATATATTTTGTCAAATTCTCTCCATCACTATGCTTGTAAAATATAGAAAAATCTTGTCTAGTAAATAGCAATAAATGCACTTCGGCTATCCATGAAAAGGGCATTTCCATCCTTTTTTTCAATTAGATCATTTGTCATTCTTTCGAATTCTTTGCTTTTCTTTTCCTCTTCTCCGACGAGTGATTTTTTGTTTTCTTCTTTTCTTCTTCTTCTCCGCCTAACAACTTTGGTGAAACTATTTTTTTTTTTTTTTTTTTGTCTCTTTCCTTCTTCTTCTTTCGCACGATCAACTTCGACGAAAAACCACGATGACAGCTCTAATTGTGAAGAGAGGAAAGTGATCTGTGAGTGAAGAAAAGAAGAGAGAAGGAGAGAGAAAAGTGATTTGTGAGTGAGGAAAAGAAGATAGAGTTGGAGATGGAGAGCAAGACAGTTATTCCAAGTGCTCGAGTTTATATTGGGTAAGTTCATTCGAATATTACATCAACGTAAAGTAATTTGTCATTATCCTAACTAATTTCCGTAGGTCATACGTGTATGTTTTCCAGTCAAGCAGAAACCGACTCGGTCCCACTGAATCTGCAGGATCGCATTTGGGAGCTCTGAATGGTTGCTGCTACTACGCTCGTCTTAGTCCTCCCTCATCCACTCCATTCTACGCCGATTCTCAACTCTCAACGCTCCAATGTTTGCTGCACCGCTGGGATCCGTCTCCGCTTCTTCCTTTCTCTCACAGCTTGGCTCCAGTGATGCTTCTCACGCCCCTTCAAGCTCCGCCTCCACCTCCCTCGTACTTCGCAGGCCTCTCTCTCAGTCAAGTTTCGGAGTCCTAGATACCTTATCTCCCCCGCCGGAATCAGTTCGACGTGCTCGGGTGAGTTCACTGTTCATCACTTCTTTCTTGAATTAACTTTTTTGCCTGTGCTTTGAATTTTTTTGCGATGTGCGTTGTCTGTTATCGAATAGTCGAAGGAATTAGGGTTAGATTATTTAGAGAGAGTGATACGCAGAACGGTTTAGCTTATGGGAGCTGAGTGAGGCATGGCATTAAACAACGGGATATAATATAAAAGAAAAAGTAGTACAAGAGAAGAGCTACATTTCATCATCACCTTCAACCAAGGGTTAAAGAGGACTTTTACCTGGTAGCAAACTCAGAAACCTTTGGTAGACACTTCGTCATAATATTTGCTAATATATTTGAGTCTGTCTTCGAATGATAAACTCCTATGATCATAGAATTAGAAGTTACATCACGTTTAATCTATCTATTCGAGATAATTATAAAATTTTTATCCATGCAAATAATGCAAAAAAAAAACACTCACACTCCTTACCACGTCTGAAGACAAAAAGAGCTCCCAACCGACTTCTAATTGCATTTTCAGATTTAAAAGAAACATGCCTCACACTTCTCAACACACTTTAAGATGCATAAGGATCCTTACTTGACACACAAATTTAATGAAGGGGTCACTCTAGTCTTCTCCTTATCATTCCGATTTTATCAGATATCTCCAAAGGAACTAAATGTACTTTAATGTAACTATACCTTAAGATGTAAAAGCCAACTCCTAAAACACACTCTAAGATGCACAAGACGACCACCATTTGACTCCAGAATATGCTCTAAGGGGTTGTTGGGAGGCTGAAATATAATCAAGATTACTGGGAATCAGAGTGTTGGAATGCGTAATATATCGAGGGCAGAATGGAAATGGGATCGTGAAATGTGAAAACGGTGGGAAAGAGGGTTGGGTTGAAAACTGTGGGAATGGAATGAGTTTGGTATTACAAATCGGATACAAAACGCTCAATCCAAACATGGGTTTTTTATTACATTCCATTCCATTCCAAACTCTATCACATTCCAGAAAAACAAATAGGCCCTCAGAGTTGAGGTACCCCATTCAGATCCTAAAAGCTCTCTAAGATGCATATGAGCTCCCACCCAACTTATAAATGCATTATGAGACTTGACAACACCGACTTTTGAACTCTTAACTAATAACTCCCTGAAAAGGTAAAATGCAAGAAGATCCTTGTCTCTAAAATGCACTCTAAAAGGTGAACCACATAGCCAACTTCTCAAAGAATTTCTAAGATGCAAATGAACCCACCCAACTCTAAAACCAAATAATCTTCAGAAGATGCTTCATAGAGAGCCAAAGGCATATGGACAAAGGAACTACAAGAGGTAATTTGGGTTTACATAATGACACAACAAACTATCGCTAGCACTAGCAAGATGTTATTTGTTTAAACATTTAGGGTAGGGGTTGATATATTCACAAAAAATTTTATGCCAATCTATCCAATCTCTCAGACAATCTTTAAATTGTAGAATTTAACCATGTGTGAAATCTTGAACAAAGGTGGAGTCACAAAGTAGGCCATCATGAGGACCAATTTGCACATGAAGCTTAATTTGCAAAAAGTAGGCACCTATGCACACATTAGAGAGTTCCTAGTTGAAGTTTGGAGCCTGAGTGCTCAAGAGAGTTTTCCAAAACACTCTAGATTGAATCCAACTTGGTGAATTTCTGGCCAAACTTAGAAAATTCATCTCGGTCAAAATCATACAAATCCCAGGTCAAATTGGAAAAGGACACCCATACGGAAATGGGTGTAGAGGAGCTCGTGTATCTTTAGTCATAGGGCTCACCCCTCAAGAACTTTGCTTCTCTGTCAGCTTCTTGTCTCGGATTCTATTCTCTACGAACCCGAGGAAAGGCTGCACAACAGTAGTAAGGGCGTTAAGACCAGAGCTTTTTGTAGTGTTAATAGTAATACAAGTGAATGAATCTCATCCCCTATCAAGTGAAGTGCTTACGCCTTTTTAGAGATAGGGGCGAGCTTCTTTTTTTCTTCGGAAGATGGTCAAGGTATTTTGTTTCCAAGCCACATCACTAGATGCGCATGTAGGCGACTCTAAACCCCTTTTTCTCCTCTTTTGATAGGGCTTTGTGGCCAAAGTCGTGATGATGTGGCAAGCGGTGCCAAACAAAATGCAGGCACTACTGCTGACTTATGCACTCTAGAGTTGGCAAAATTCCCCGCGGGACCCACCCAATCGGAGCGGGGAATCCCCGGTTTGACAGGGGATGGGGTCAAACCGAGGACCTCTTTAGGGTGAAATGGTGGGGATGGGGGCAGGGTTGGGGACGGGGTACCCTCCCCCGCCCCGCCCCGGCCCCGTTGCCAACCCTAATCTCTCCCTGTGGCAACATTTGTCAGGAACTAAATGTAACATCCCGAATTTCAGGAAAATTTAAGTTAATTATCTAAAATTATTGAGTTTAAATTTCTCTTTCATTTGGAAAATTGGGGTTAAATTGAAATAATTGAAAAAATTTTATTGATTAAATTGAATTTAATTGATTAGATATTCGAACTGATTATCTTGGAAATATTGAATTTTGCTTCTCTTTGATTTTAGATTTTAGGGCCAACTTAAAAATAAATAAATAAATAAAACAGATAATTAATTTCATGTGGTTTGAATTGATTTAAATATTTGGAAGGATTTAATTTGTATTAAAATGATGGATCTTATGCCCTTTAATTTTGGTTTTTGAAACTAAATTAAGATAATTTGAAAAGTTAATAATTTCTAAATTTAATAGAATCTTTGGAGATTTTGGAGATATTGTGATAAAATATTTTCAAAATTTGGAAAAAAAATAAAAGAATTGAAAATTTTTCGAAATTAAATGAGAGTGAAAAAAGGTAAAAAATTGGGGAGAAAGCAATTCGGTTTTTCAGCGACAGCTTCCACAAAATTGTTGATTGCCAGAGTTTCAACTGTTGGATTGTGCTCAAATTTGGTCAGTCTGTTCGAGACATATAGAGTTTCATTTTGAACGGTTGGATCATTGTTTGAAGCTTTAGTTTGTTCGTAATCGCTGCTGAATAAAATCTGTAAACTAGAAATTCCCCTTCTCTCCCACTCTCGCAAACCCTNGGGGATGGGGGCAGGGATGGGGATGGGGAACCCTCCCCCGCCCCGCCCCGGCCCCCTTACCAACCCTAATGCACTCTACTCATTACCACTAAACGACGAAGCCTTGAGCAAAAGGAGGGACTTGAACCCTCAACCTCAGCGCTGCTCAATTGTTGGGCTAGATAGGTTTACAGGGAGGATCAATGTAATTGACTATCTAGGGATGGAGTTATAAGAGGGCTAGGTTATATACATTCGAATTATGAGAAGGAGGCATCCGAACGCATTTAAATAGATACTATATTGCTCCATGCAATAGGGGGATACCTCTGTTACAAGGATCTTGACAATGGAAAAGACTTTTGACAAGGTTTCTTCCATATAGATGAGGTGAACCAGAGGAAGGCAGCATATTGAAAGATCAATCAGCCAAAATATCCATGAGCAGCTACGATATTATAAGTTTCTTCCTCCTGACCAAATCTGTAAAGGCATGATTAGCTCCACAAATCTCACGGCACTGACCATAGTAAACTCCTCGTTGTACCAAAATGGAGATCTGATTTAAACGACCAGGTACAACATCACATTTGACGCCTGCAGCTTTGCCCCTCTTTTTCTCATCATATTAAAGGGGCGCAGCTTTGTATGAGGCTCGTACTGCAGGATTCGTCCAAAAATGCCTCTTCTGGGTCCCGTTAGAGCTAGAAGCACGGTTTGGCTTGAGAGCAGGAAGCTTTTGCCAGCGTAACAATCCAAACGATCCCACTACATTAGGACCTTTTCGACGTTGCACAAAAGCCATTACTTTATGTTCAGCTACGCATGATCCCTTCAACAAAAAAATCCTATATATATATAGAGAAATCCTCAATGAAAAAGCCTTCAATGAAAAATCCTATACTTCAGAGTCGACTGAACATCAAAATCTCTAATGCAAACTCTGGCTTCTTCAATAATTTCAATTTTTTAAGTTTCAATTCAGCAATGGTTTTTCATCTTGCAAGCTCATCGTGGATTTCTAGCATAAATTAATTGGGAGAGATGTAAGAGAGATGGAGTACAAGGAAATCCAACATGATGGCGATAAGAGTTGGAGAAGAGGATTAAAATGTAAATTTTATTGTCAATGAGATCAGAGAAGTCCTATTTCTCTTCTTTTTCAATCAAGATGATTTAGGATTTTTCTTTGAGATTGCGAGAAGCCTGTTTCTTTTTTTCAACTTTTGAGGGTGAAAGGTCATTTTACTTATTGATGACAACAGAGTTTCAATTTTTTTCCTTTTGAAGGATTGGGTAAAAAATGTTTACCTGTTCTAAATAAGTTTATTTTATCAATAACTCATATCAAGACTCTCCTAACCTAACATCCATTGCCCTTTAAATGGTAACAACAAATGAACAAATAAACTAACAAGTAGCGAGCAGTAGGGAAATTTATTGGTAAAAATGGGGATAAGAGTAACGGGACCACATTCAGGCTTCATTTGATTGCAGCTGCATGTGAATTTGCAGAAAATAATTCAGGGAAATCGGAACTGTTTTATCAGACACAGGAACTGGGCAGGACGGTTTGTTGGTCTCAGCAAAAATCCATCTACAAAAGCAGCTGTGATTACTGCAACGTCCTCAGCATCTGTGTGCATTGGACCTGCTCTTGAGGTGCAAGAAATACGGGAGAGATCCAACAAGTGGCAATGGAACCAATACTCCATAAACTATTTTGTTTCTCACTATCAACCTTCTCGAGAGCAACCACAATCAAGTTCAAGTCCTCCTGTCGTCCTTTTAGTTCATGGATTTGGAGCTTCTATTCCCCATTGGCGAAGGTCCATATCCTTCTTTTCACTTTATTGACATTTTAAAATTAAAGGTTATAGCTTTCTCACATATCTAAAGCTTAACTTTAAAAGGATTAAAAAAGTCGCTGCTTCTTGTTCTTCAAGTAGTGTCACCTGATTTAACTTGATGCATGTCTGAATTCCTTGGTGCATTTCTGAACTCACTGCAGTTAAAGAAGTCTAACATGGGGCATTTTGGTAGTGGGGCTTATCTTTTAACGGTGACCTTTGTGACCTTTGTGCTTCTTTCTCTACCTTTCTTCGAATATTTTGTGGAGATATTTGGTGTTGTTAACTGTTGGTTAGGTCTTGTTGGAGTCAAGCTTCTTATGAAAAAAAAAAAAAAAATTGTACTTGACTGGAGTCCCTTCCATTAGTAGGATCTTTTCTTTTTTGCAGGCTTGTTTTTGCTGGATGCCCTTACATATTCAATTCTTTTTCAATAGAAGTTCGGTTCTCTATCAAAAAAAAAAATGTTTGGTCAATATTGCTAATGACATTGCCTTTCAACGATCCAACTTAACATTCTCAGATACTATTTTACTAATGATGCCACAAAATGTTGCAATTTACTTTTGAATAAAAATTGCAAATTTGTATCTTCTTCACATTTTGTTTTATCTAGCAGGCAGTTCATGCACCATCCTTTGGTCTGCTCGTTCTTTTGATTTGTCATTTCTTGGGTTCTACCAAATATCCAAAGTTTATAACTGTTTTCCTTTTTTTTTCCTTGTTTATTTTTGGACGAGGAACAAAGGTTTTCTTTTTCTTTTTTTTTTTTCATTTTTCATTTTTTAATGATAAAAGTTAAGATAAAAAAGAATAATCAATAGTATATCTGAAGTGCTTACACAAAATAGCTTCCTTCTGACGGTTTTTTGGTAGTTAATATCAAAGTAACAACAAACTCCAAACTAACGATAATATCTTTAATGTATTCGATTAGCTACTAAACTCATTTATGGAAGGCATGCAACAAATTAAAAAATGGCCATGCCAGAGGAGAGAGTGCTTGTTGCAGAGGGAGGGAAAAGGGCAGGGAGGAGAGAAGGAAGTAGAGCGATTGAGCTTGCAATTCTACTTGTAAATGACTTGTCGAGGCCTGAATAGCCAACCACTATACCCTTTGTGTGTTACTATGTTGATTCTTCTGCTGGTATTTTCCCTTTTTCTAACTTACTAATACTTGGATTGTTGAACCGAAGTAAGACTTGAATAACCATATCGAGTATTTTAGGCTCAATAAGCCTATAAACCCCACTTCCATCTATCAGTTTCTAAGATTTATTGTCATACATTTTAGGAATGTTTTCAAAATGAAAGTGAAATTTTGAAAAATAAAGTAGTTTTCAAACTTTTTTTTAATTGGTTAAAATTCAAATGTTTATAAAAAATATGAAAATCATGAGTAAAAAATTGGGAAAAATCAACCATAAATTTTAAAAACCAAATGGTTATGAAATGTCAACCTTAGTTATTAGACATGGTAAACCATTAATTTACACACTAGTAAAAAGTACTGCTACCTCATCCTGTTCCTGAATGGGACGTATGCTTGGCCCCATATTTCATTGTGATTTATTTATTTCGTACATTCTTGCATTTTTTAGAAAAATAATTTCTCGAGTTATCTTCTTTCCTAGGGTTTTTTTTCTTACTCTCTCCATAATCCATAATCCAGTAAGTTCTGGCAATTTTAGTACAAGCCATTCGTGGGTGTTGTGGACTGTCATTAAACCAATTTATTCACAGAAATTCCAGCGATCGACTGGATCATACATCAAACAGTCAACATGCCTTTATTCAGAGATTTGTTCATGTCATGCATGTCAGCGAGACCTGATATTTTATTTGGAGATTTCTTCAGGAATATTAGCACATTGTCTCAATATTCAACTGTCTATGCCATCGACCTTCTTGGCTTTGGTGCTTCCAATAAGCCTGCCGGCTTTGCATATACCATGGAAACATGGGCAGATGTATGTTCAGATGGAAGCTTCAATTTTGTATTTGATTTTACAAAGACCTTTCATTATCGATCAATGGGAAATCGTTAATGTGACTTCTTTCTCAATGGTGACAGTTGATATTAGATTTCGTGGATCAAGTCATTAAGAAGCCAACTGTGCTAGTGGGTAACTCGGTGGGAAGCCTTGCTTGCGTGATCGCTGCTTCAGGTGCGTCAAGCCAACATTTTTAGGAATAAATCTTTAGAAAGCACTCTTGATTTTTCAAAGTGTTCTTATGTTTAACCAAAAACCAGATTCCAGTAGAAATCTAGTTCGAGGACTTGTTCTCTTAAACTGTGCTGGTGGTATGAACAATAAAGCAATTGTCGACGATTGGAGGATCAAACTGTTATTACCATTGCTTTGGCTGTTCGATTTCTTACTGAACCAACGAGTAATTGCTTCAGCGCTGTTTGAACGTGTGAAGAAGAGGTATTTTTGTTTTCATGTGGGTAAATCTAAATGGAGTTAAAATTAGGAGCGATAGTTGATTCAATTTTGTTGGTTTTGTAGCCAACCAAGAAAGAAATCAAATCAAACTAATGGTTTTACCAAGAATGGATCCAAAGCAATGTCCAATAAAGAACAAAACTAGTGGATTGGTTTTTATTTGGTTCAGTTTATTATCGGTTTGGTTTTCGGTTTTTGGTGTTTTATGTTTTTTTCTTCCAAATTCTTATTTTTATTTCCCACTTTTATTTTGAATTGGTTTTTTTCCTAATTTGAAGTTAAAATGGGGTCTATTTCTTTTTTTTATAGATTGGAATTTGATATTTTTGGTTTTTTTTTCTTGGCACTATATTTTAAAAAAGAAACATACAAGTGTCAAAATAATTGGTATTTTTTCTAAACAACAAATATATATATGCACCGTCATAATTATAATACTAAAAGATACCTAATGTTAGAGGTTGTTTTATGATATACCATGGGTTTGATTCAGTTTAGATTGGTTTTTCAAATAAAAAACCAATCCGAACCAATATTTTTTTGTTTTCTCCAAATACAAATCAATATGTCTAATTTTATACTAAAAAACCAAACCATTGGATTTGTTTGAATTGTGGTTGGGTTTTTCAGTTTTTTGTTGCACTCTTAGTTAAAATTATAAAAAGTGTAATATT
The DNA here is from genome assembly GCF_009727055.1 of Benincasa hispida. Taxonomy (NCBI): domain Eukaryota; kingdom Viridiplantae; phylum Streptophyta; class Magnoliopsida; order Cucurbitales; family Cucurbitaceae; genus Benincasa; species Benincasa hispida. The sequence continues at coordinate 61,131,615 of NC_052352.1, read as the reverse complement.
TCTATGTAGAGATAGCTTGAGGAACATTTTGTTGTCCGTATATGGAAACAAGGAAAGTGTGGATGAAGATCTGATAGACGTATGAGCTCCTTCTTCCCAGCTCACCTCTCTTCTTCCTCAGATTAACGATGTTCTAACCATAACCATATTTGAATTGATAAATATAGATAATTGTGGAACCAGCCAACGACGAAGGTGCGCTTGACGCTTTCGTTTCAATCGTTACAGGGCCACCAGGGCCAAGCCCGGTTCAACTAATGCCGAAAATTTCCGTGCCTGTTCTGATTTTGTGGGGAGATGAAGATCCATTCACTCCACTTGATGGACCTGTTGGGAAGTACTTCTCGAAGTTAAGTAAGGAAGTTCCAAATGTAAGTCTTTTTGTGTTGAAAGGAGTAGGACATTGTCCTCATGATGATAGACCTGAATCAGTGCATGAAAAACTTCTTCCATGGCTGGCTCAGCTTCCTGCTTTGTAACAAGCAAATTTATATGCATCAACAATATTTATGTATATTTGTTTGTATTGTATAGTTATTCCCCCTCTGGAAGGCTTCAGTGAGGGCCAAATCCTTGCATGTCTTGTAACAATTTGATAGTTTATCATTAAAAAGTGTCGTCATAAATAGTTTGATTGTTTAATTGTTGTACAGGGAAAACTCGAAATTCTTAGCACAATTAATTGCCAGTGATAACGTATTTTCAGTTTTGTACCACATTCTAGAAAATAGGCTAATACAAATGACAAAATTTTAAGGGTAGCTTTTAGAAAAGGAAAATTGTAATGGGTAGCACAAATTATATTATGATCTTGAAAAATATGAAAAAGGGTGAAAAAATCATTCTTGAAAGAATATGAAACATGGAGAAAACAAATTCAATAAATGCGGTATACTGCATTTGATTTTCCACCTTTATCAACCGAAATTTATGAAGGGAAGTAAAGTTCCAATTTTCCATTCGAAATTAAAAATAAAAGTAAAAAAACAAAAACAAAAACAAAAACAACAAATACATTCCTTTCTAAAACCTGCTAATTTCGAAAATTCAAATATTTCAATTTACTAATAAAAAAATAATAATAACTAATTTTAGGGTAATTTGATAAGTTCAAATTTAGGGGGAAAAAGAGATGAAAACCCACAAATAAAAATAGAAGTTATTTGAGACAATTTTTTAAAATATACCTTTAAAATTGAGTCTATTTGACAAAATTTCTCTTAATAATAATTGTTTCTTCTTCTTTTTTCCTCGAGTTTTAACACTTTTTCTTGAGTTTAACAATTACATTGATTGAGAATCATTTTTAAGGTGATAAAAATTATAACAATTAAAAATGTGATTTAAAAACTTCTAAAAGAATATATGCACCGAACATATTTAGATATGATTAAAATCATCCTAAAACATGCTTTTAACTATCCAAAACCAATTTCTTCTAAAAAAGATTATCCACATCCAATTTTGATGATATAAAAATTGTATTTAAAAGTATAAAATATTTAACATTTAAATAATTGAGTGATTAAAACGTTTTCTAGAATGATTTTGAATGACAATTGTTTATAACACTTTCAAAATAACTCTAAAAAAAATGTACCAAGCATATTTGCCGCTCCAAATAATATAATTCTTCACTTGATAAACAGTTTGAAACATCATATTTGTGAAGCATGCATTATGGCATTATAAGATTCTCACTATGAACACGATCAAATCAATCATTCAACCAAATTAACGTTCAATATAAGAACTAATACTACATTAAATTACAAACCCCACAAAATTTTCCCTTGAGATATACAGGCAGATAAAATTTGATGTGAACTTTTCACCCCATGTCTCGGTCCTGAAATCGAGCTCATGTTGTGGGGGAGAAGAAGCCAACTACTTCTGGAGGGCCATTGAAAGGCTTCTCGAATTGCACAAATATGGATTCCTCTGTAATGATCCAGTTCCCATCATCTGACTTCTCACAAGATTGTGAACAGCTCTAAGAAAACACATAAACATGAACGAGAATGTAGTTTAAATAATGAAACAATATCAGAAAATCATATGGTAACATAATAATAGAACTCGATTATATATTTTCTATTTTGGCTCGAAATTGACCTAGGAAGCCGAGACTTCCTCCTTACACAAGCCTCAAGCTATTTATTGATCAAAATCTTCTCCCCTTACCTCACTCCCCTCCCCTTACTTTATACTAAATTTGGTAACAAACTCTTCCCGTGTGGTCCCCACACCATTCTCCTCTTCTAACTAATTTTATTCCCTTCTATTTCCTCATTTACATTTGTGCCCCCTCTTATTCTTCCTATTGTTTTTCCTTTCATATTTCCTAATTATAGGGGGTCTATCATTACCCTCCCCCAAAATACCACCTTGTCCTCGAGGTGAAAATCTGGAAATTGTTCAGCGATTTGTATTCCGTTTTCCCATGTTGCATCTTCGGTTGGCAGTCCTTCCCATTGAATAAATACCTCAAAATCAGTAGGTGATAATATAGTGGTGCCAATCTTCCTAATCCCCAAGACGGCCACTGGATGAGGCTTGATTTGTTCTTCTGCTTGCCATGCTGGTGGTGTAGAGATTCTAGGCATCAAAGTACCTACGGCTTTCCTTAGTTGCGAAACGTGAAGTACTAGGTGTATGCTCACATTGGGGGGGGGGGGGGGGGGGGCGTGGGGGTGATTTGGAAAGGACCGATGAAGCGTGCGAGCCAGCTTTGGATGTTTATGAATTAGTAGGGAGCTTTGACGGTATGGTTTAAGCTTGACATACACCCAATCCGAGACCTCAAATTCTACCTCTCGTCGTTTAGAATCCGCTAATGCCTTCATTCGTTGTTGAGTTGCTTCTAGTGTACTCTTGAGTTGCTTGAGCATTTCATCCCTATCTTTCAATAGCACATCCACTTCCCCCACCACTGCGTTTCTGGACTCATAACAGACTAATGGGGGTACCGGTCGGCCGTAGACCACTTCATAGGGTGATCTTTTGATTGCTGTGTGGTATGATGTGTTGTAGTTATACTCAGCCCATGCCAACCATTTAGACCAATGTGAGGGTGTTCCCATGGCAAAACAACGGAGGTAAGCTTCTAGTCCGCAATTGACCACGTTGGTTTGCCCATCCGTTTGTGGATGGTATGATGTGCTCCTTTTCAACCGAGTGCCCATTAGCTTGAATAGTTCTTCCCAGAATAGGCTAGTGAAGATTTTGTCTCTGTCTGATACTATGCTCCGGGGAACTCCATGTAGTCGCACGATCTCTCGAAGGAACACCCCTGCTACTGTGGCCGCGGTATATGGGTGGCGGAGGGCGATGAAGTGTGCATACTTGGACAAACGGTCTACCACCACCAAGATAGAATGATGTCCCTCGGATTTTGGCAACCCATCTATGAAATCCATACTGATATCATTCCAAATAAGTTCTGGTATTGGCAACGAATGTAGTAACCCTGTCGGCGCTAAAGACAGGTACTTGGCTTGCTGACAAACCGAACAATCTCCCACAAAAGCTCTTACCCGTGCCTTCATACCTCTCCAGAAGAATTCCTTCTTGAGCCGTTGGTACATTTTAACCACTCCGTTGTGACCTCCGATCGGGCTGCTGTGGAATTCTTGGAGTAGTAGTGGAATTGTTGGGGATTGAGGTGGTAGTACGATCCGTTGTTTGTACAACAAAAGTTCCCCCTTGAGTGAGTACCCTTGTGGGTAAGGTTGTCCTGTCCGTATGCTCTCTCGAATACCTTGCAACTCCGGGTCTTGCTCAACTTGGCTACTAAACACGACTGGATTAAGCAAGTCAATCATACTTAACATGGTCAGTTCCATTGCGGAAGGTAGTCGGGATAATGCATCAACGACTGAATTCTCCAAACCTTTCTTGTACTCTATGTCGAAATCATACTCGATCAATTTGGCTACCCATTTCTGATATTCTCCAGTGATGATCCGCTGTTCCAACAAGAACTTGAGGCTCGTTTGGTCGGTGCGCACGGTGAATTTTCGGCCCAAAAGGTAAGGTCTCCATTTTTGGACAGCCATGACTATAGCGATCAATTCCCGTTCATATGCGGCTTTGAGGCGATGTGTTGGTGGAAGTGCTCGGCTGAAGTATGCTATTGGCTGTCCCTCTTGCATCAGTACTGCTCCAACTCCTACTCCTATCTCTGATGCGTCCGTCTCCACCACAAACACTCGGTTGAAGTTGGGGAGTTTTAAGACAGGGAGTTGTGCCATTCTGTGCTTCAGAGCTTCGAAGGTCGTCTGAGCTTCTTCATTCCATCGGAATTTCTCCTTCTTGAGCTATTGGGTCAATGGAAATGCAATGGTGTCGTAGTTTGCTACGAATTTGTGGTAGTATCCGGCTAGCCCAAGGAATCCCCTTAGCTGTTTTACAAAGGTAAGGGTGGGGCAGTGCATCATAGCTTCAATCTTTGATGGATCGGCCGCTACACCTTCAGCTGAGATCATGTGTCCCAGGTAATCAATTTGGCTGGCTGCAAATGTGCACTTTTTGAGGTTGGCCACCAATTGGTTGTCTTCCAATGCTTGCAACACAAGAGACAAGTGTTGGACATGATCATAGATTGAGGAGCTATAGATTAGGATATCATCAAAGAAAACCAGCACAAATTTACATAAATAAGGTCGTAAGAGATCGTTAATTACCGATTGGAATGTCGATGGGGCGTTCCTCAATCCGAATGGGATAACCAAAAATTCGTAGTGGCCTTCGTGGGTTCGAAATGCTGTTTTGTGGACATCTGAGGGTGCCATCCGGATTTGGTGGTAACCTGACTTCAGATCGATCTTGGAGAAGATTCGTGCTCCAGCTAACTCATCAAGAAGCTCATCTACCACCGGAATGGGGAAGTTATCTGGTACCGTCACTTGGTTTAAAAACCTATAATCCACACAAAAGCGCTAGCTGCCGTCCTTTTTCACTAGTAACACTGGACTGGAGAATGGACTTGTGCTGGGCTGAATAACTCCGACGATGAGCATCTCCTCCACCAGCCTCTCGATTTCATCTTTCTGGAATTGGGGGTATCGGTATGATCGGACATTCACAGGGTTTGCTTCGGGTTTCAGCTCAATATGGTGATCGTGGCGCCGCGCTGGGGGAAGTCCTCCCACTGACTGAAACTTCTGCAAAACCTCCCAGATCTCAGGATGATTCCCCTCCGCTGTTTGGCGCTCCTCTGTTTTGGTCAGAAGTGAATTCAGCTCGAGCAAAATTCCTTGTCCCTCTCCTCTGACGAGTTTCAACATAGACTTAAGGGATATTTGTGCTCTCATCAGGCTTCGGTCTCCTTTTAAATGCAGTCTCCAGTCTCTGATCTGAAAATCCATCTCAAACATGCTCCAGTCACATTCTACCCGCCCCAACGTCATCAACCTTTAGACCCCCAAAACCACATCGGCACTGCCCAGAGGTAAGGGAAAGAAGTCATTAATAATAGAAAGATTTGGGAGGTTCAGAACTACACCTTTACAAATGCCAGTCGTCCGGACAGAGCTTCCTGTCCCCAACATTATGTCGTAGCTTGTCGTGGGTGTTTGCGGCAGTTCAAGGACCACTACCAGCTCCTTATCAATGAAATTATGGGATGCCCCACTGTCTATGAGAACAATCACGTCTCTGTCCCCGATTGCTCCCTTAACTTTAATCGTTCGGGGTAAGTCGATTCCAGCTAAAGAATTACGGGATAATTCCCAAACTTTAATCATTCGGGGTAGGCCTGCTGCTGCCCCGGTCCCGGTTGGTTTCGATGGGCTTGGGCCGCCCCCTCCCCATTTCTTTCTTCAGGCCTCCTTCGTGTCTTCGATGATCTGGGCCATCCTCATTTTTTCCTTAAGCCCCATAAGCTTGAACATCCACATTTCAATTTGTATATCCTTCTTAAGCCCGCTAACAAATTTACTCTCCAATGTTTCATCCGAAAGATCCTTCAACGGCCCAGAGAGTTGCGCGAATCGCCACCGGTACGCTCGAACGCTGCCTTCTTGCTTCAGTGTGAGGAACAAAGCTCGACGATCTTCCTCCTTAACCGGTAAGAATCGCAACAGCAGCTGCTCTTTGAACTTAGCCCATGTGTCCATCGGCATCCTTTCTTCTTCCCATTGGTGCCATTCCAGTGCATTCCCTTCTAAACACAATATTGCAACCTCGATTTTGTCCTTCTCCGATAGTCGGTTTACCATGAAATACCTCTCGACCCGATGAAACCACCCCAACGGATCTTCTCCTACCTCTCCCTTGAAGATGGGGATCTCTAATTTCCTCAATCTCATATCGAATAGTGGCACTTCTCTCCTCTCCCTGCCATCTTCCATCGTCGACTGTTTTCCCTTATCCGTCACAGTCCACTCGGACGAGCTCAACTCCCCGTCTCCGGGGGCTTCCGTTTTCTTTGACCAAACCTCCAGTGCCCGCAACATCTTCTGCTCGAGCGTCTCTCCCAGTGCTTCTATCTTGGCAGCCATGATGTTTTCGGTGACCTGCTGCATCTCCACGAACCTTTGGTCCATCTGGTTTTCCATCCCTACTTGTAGTAAGGTCAGGTATTCTTCTACTGCTGTCATTCTTGCTTCCATCTTCTTCACCATACCCCTCCCAAGAAGGAACGGCTCTGATACCAAATTGATAGAACTCGGTTATATATTTACTATTTTGGCTCGAAATTGGCCTAGGAAGCCGAGACTTTCTCCTTACACAAGCTCTCAAGCTATTTACTGATCAAAATCTTCTCCCCTTACCTCACTCCCCTCCCCTTGCTTTATACTAAATTTGGTAACAAACTCTTCCCATGTGGTCCCCACACCATTCTCCTCTTCTAACTAATTTTATTCCCTTCTATTTCCTCATTTACATTTGTGCCCTCCTCTTATTCTTCCTATTGTTTTTCCTTTCATATTTCCTAATTATAAAGGGCCTATCACATAACTGTACGGTAATGGCCGTGATACACAAGTACACAACTAGAACAACAAATTAGTAAATAATAAATAACCAAAAATAACATGTGAATAAATAATCTAAACCATCACCTCCACAAAATAAACATGTGAAAGGGGGAGAGTTCAAACCAATGACCTATTATTAATTGGTGTCTTATCTACTCAGCTACCAAAATTAGTAAGAGCAAACTATCACATATATTAGATGTGTTGATCAAAAATATGCCTAAGAGTAAGCAAGTTTTCCTTTTAAGTAGGTGTTATGGTTTGGTTTGGTTTTGTTTGGTAGCCAAACCAAAAATGTTCAAAAAAATAAAAGAAAAAGAACCCGAATCGTCTGTTCGGTCCGAACCAAACCGCAAATATTTGGTTTGGATTCAATTTTCAAATCTAAAACCAAACTGAACTGAAAATTTCAGTTTCCTTATAATTTTAAACAGAACCGAACTGATGCTTCAGTAAAACCCAAATTTTTTTGTTCGGTTTTGACAATATCTTGATTTGGTCTGTTTTAGTGTTCACTCTTACTTTTAAGCATCAATGTGTTGTGTGTGAATGAGGATAAATGCATCAGCATCACTAAACGAAGATATTAGTATTACTCCTCTACCATCTCCAAAGTCGTATAAAAGGGGGCTAAGATTTACTGGCCTATTTAGAATGACTTTCTAAATGCTTCAGAACACTTTTTTTTCAGACAAAGGCCAAATCAACCTACTTTAGACTAGCAAAAGGGAAAAGATAACTCACTTTAGAACAAGTATGTACCAAAAGCGTCATCCAGTTCCAGGTCTCCAGCAACTGTTTTTGACTTTCATCAGCTGCTTCCTGAAGAAAATATAGCAGTGGAGGCATTAGCTGCATTTCAAACTGCCTTGATCCACCACATGCCTTGCACTTTCCAGCTTCTCCATCCTCTGCTCTTGCCAAAATCGGCTTCCCGCCAAACGAGTACCTGAAGATAGAGAACAAAATGTTAAAAGAAAACAGTTTTATAAATATTGATAGTTGATCAACTGAATGATGTTAATAATTAATGGGCAAAACCGTACACCAAAACTTGTCCTCTCAGCACTTTTAGTATGTGAGGTAGGCACAACACTTGTAAAAGAGTTTCAAATAGTTTGGCTTAAAACTTGGGTTAAAATAGATGTGTTGCGACTGTTGTCCATATAGTTATATTGTCTCTACTACATTTGTAACATCAAAAAGTTTTATTCCCTACTCTTAAGATTCGTTAATGAAATGTAAACATGACACCCATTTCCTACAATTTGGAATGAAATGATGCAGTTAGAGAAATTTGAGAGATTGATTGTGCATATGAGAATTCAGAAACAAGTAATGGAATTTGCCTGAAAGGTATCAAAGCTTGACCCAACCCAATCACTTGCCTCTTCACTCCTAATCCATCCTAACTGCTCAACTATAAACCTTACCATTTCAAGATACAAAGTGCCACACTTGGGATTCATCAATTAGTGAGTAAAAATAAACATTTATCTTAAAAAAAAATCAAGGACTAAGTTGACAGGATATGTAATTTAACCAAAAAAGAACAACTGAGCAAATGAACATAATCTAAATTTTTTGAAGTTAGAACTTCCCTTAAGAGCATTTGTTTTCTAGAAAAAGAGTTCCAAGAAAAACAAATGACCACGGAAAAGAAATGATAATTGGTCATCACATTTCAATAAAACATAAGGTGGATTGAGGAAGGGCAAAAGCAGATGTTTGCACACACGCAGACACGAATGTTGTATGGAAAAAGTGTGGATCTGGCTGACACACCAGAACACGCTAAGGCACATGTCCAAGGAAGGATTCTAAGGCTCGACTGGCAGAATGCCAAAGGTGATGAAGGTTTGTTTGTTACTATTCTTTCGGCCATATTGTTTTTCATTGGAGTTTCTTTTGTTAGTGGGCTACCTTTAGTGAGCTCAGATTTTTTTATTTCTGTATATTCTTTCATTTTTTTTCCCTCAATGAAACTTTGGTTAAAAAAATCTAAGATGAATGAGCCCAGCATAAACTATTTGTAGTTGATCTCAGAAGATCTGTGAGCTATTTAATATCCTAGATAAAAAGAGATTTGAAGCCCTAATATCAAAAACATGACAACTTCTACCCACCAGGTCAATCCACGGTAAACAGAAATATAAATAATAAGATGATAAGCAGATAACTACACGTTAAAATTTTGTAGATTAGCGCAATACAATACCTGAAACATTGTTCTGGATATGCATCCAATTTCTTCTTGAACTTCAGGTAAGTTCTATCAGCAGTCAGAGCCTTGTCATATTCATAACCTTCTTCTGACCACTTTTCTTCTTGTATTGAATCCTCCGCATCACTTTGATTCTCCTTTATAGAGAGTGATGCATAATTGGAACAGATAGAGATATCCTTCGATGATGGTTCATCTTCAGTATAGATATAAAAGCATGGTACCACTGTAAACAAATAGATGTATTATAGCATTAAAAGTGTTTCTAAATCCAAAACTTAAACAAATAAATAGTGAAGTAAAAAGTGAACAACAGTGCAGATTTTCAGATACTTTATTTGAGTGGGTTATGTCGCTAATGCAAGAACCACCTGTCTTATTAATTGGCGAACTACACTCAAACCTGTTTGTTTTGGAGGTTAGGAACGGAAATAAGGACCAAATGCTGTTTCGCTCTAAATGGATCAAACCTCTACTGCAGAAACCAGCTTTAGCATAGTGTACTCAGAAAAAAAATGTGTGTGTGTGTGTGTATGTACGTGGAATGATTCTTTTTGTTGAGTCCAAAAAAAATCATTCATCTCCAAGAGTCCCCTTGGTTTTTTTACAGGCAAGAATTGGACTTTCTTGAAGTCAGGGTGGGAGAGCTCCTGGGTATCTGGTTTTTCTTAGCAAAACTGGTTCCTTTCCTCTCCAGCTAACTTGAAACACGAAGCATTGCTGACATCTGGAAGGAGGATATTAACACTTGGGACTTTATAAAACGTCTTCATAATTGGGGAAGGGAAACTTGAATTTCCAAATGGACCTCCCATGCTAGTCTGTATAAGGCACTGCTGCAAGTTCCAGCGAGTTGAGGGTTTCCCTGAAATCTATGCTGAATGTCTTTAGGTTCTTTCTTTTTTATTTTCAGGCTCTGTAACTTCCTTAGCCTTATAAGAGATCTCTTATCCCTTTCTAGTACCTTAAAATCACTAGTTACTGATATTTCTTGTTTCCTATAAAAATAAAAATAATAATAAAAAAAGAATAGGATAGTGCACATCTTTCTTAGAGAAAGGGCTTTTTTGTGGTGTGCGGGAGTGTGTGCCCTATTGTGGGATCTTTGGGGGAGAGGAACAACTGAGTGTTTAGAGGTGTGGACTGTGGATAGGGATCCTAGTGAAGTTTTGTCCTTGGTGAGCTTCCATGTCTCCCTTTGGACTTCAATTTCAAAGACTTTTTATAATTATTCCCTAGGTAACATTTTACGTAGCTGAAAACTCTTTCTCTAGGAGGATTTTGTGGGCTTGGTTTTTAGTATGTCCTTGTATTGCTTCATTTTTTTATCAATGACAGCAGTTCATTCTAAAAAAAAATAAAAATAAAAATTGGAAGCACGCAGCTAAGAAGTACCAAGGCATGAAATCAAACCAAAAGATAATCCAATTGGACTACACTAGCCTTGGTCAAGTTTATGCTCTGCAACAATATTAGTTGTAAAACCAACAAAAAGAAACTAAAGCAATGAAGTTTGTACAGAGTTTTCTTATTGTCCAGATGCCACACCTGGTGTTTTCACATCAACAACTCTTGTTGGGCTCAAAGTTGAGCTCTTTGTGACAGTCTTAGAGTTGGATTTACTAGGAGTTCCCTTGGCATGAGAAACTTTAGTTGCAACCTCTGAAAATGCCCTTTGTAGCTCTTCCAAATCCATTTCTTCTTCGCTTTCCTCATCCACTTGCTCCCACCAGTTGGTTTTTGGAGCTGAAGTTGATGTTGTCAATGGGAAAATTTCTTGAGAAGCTTTGGAGAACTCCTGGTCACATGATTTTTGAACACGAAGAACTCGCCAACTGCACACTCCAAGCGAGGAAATCCAAAGTTCACCATTAGAGCAATAATAACTGACGTTCCATCAGCCAAAGAGATAGGGGAAAAATTAATACTGACCCAAGGGAACTGCTCCCACATTCTGGAGTTAGACAACCAAAAACTAGGAGGAGGCGTTCATCTATCTTTGTTCCTTCTATTGAAACTGGAGCATAAAGCTTCAAGAAAACACAACTACCTTAAATATAACTAATTAAAAATTTTCAAACAGAATGGAAGAAAGTAAAATATGAAGAAAGAGGAAGTGTATGATGAGGAAAAGTTGCAAATTTTAAAAACATAAAATAAAATCACCTGTAAAACAAGACATAATTTACTTCCACACTGAGAACAGTCTAGCAAAGTGGGGTTGACATTTTGAAAAGGCAAGTCCTGTTTAAAGCAATAATCAAATGTACCTTGCAACTACCATTAAAAAGAAAAATGTATTCATGCTTGAGGATATCATCTAACCAGCAACTTACAGGAAGCCCACCAACTTTTGTAGTATAATGATCAGAAAGTTCAAGATTATCATCCGCCCAAGGACCTGGCAAGCCTAGAATGACTCCACCCATCACCACCCTCTGCTAAACAATCAGGAATGCAATTTTTTGAATACTTTAAATACTGTAACTCATCTAAAATATATACTCTCGTTTTTCATTGTAAGAGAAGAACAAAAGGCAAATGCACTAGTCAGAATTTAACTTTTAAATGCTTGAGATCAGAGATATAGCATATGCAAGATTTTTTTAACTTCATCTGGCTCGACAGTTTCTTATATACTCAAGCAAAATCAACGTCATTCAATCAAACTCAAACTCTGTTCAATTTGTTTCTCCATTGTAGTTTGCTGTTTTTTGTCAACTGATAACTCAATCTTTTTCAAATACAGCTTTTCGATTCTTTTTTATAGCCAACCAATTGCTTTGTCCATCCCTCTTAATTCAATCTGTATTTGTTTTTTCCCTTAGTTTCATGTTTTCGTTTGGACTACTTGAACGTTGGTTGAAGAATAAATCAACCAAAATCCTCGGAGATGCACAGAAAAAACAACGAAACAAAATTTTTTTTAAAAAAAAAAAAAAAAAAAAAAAATCAAAACCTTGGGGATCTTAAAAATGAATGGCGGCGGTGCTATCTCACCAACGGAGCAGGTTAGGGGTTGAACCACTGTGTTTCTGAGAAAAACAAAAAAGATAAATAATTCCGAGTGCTCGGAGAGGTGAGAGAATGTGAGAGGGAGGGAGTGGCAGCGATTTTGTCGGAATGATGAGACTGCGGCAGCTGATAATGCAACGTGGCTGAGACAGCGTCGATCAGGAACGGCGTACGGCGGAGCAGGTGCACTGGCTGGCAACTGGAGGGAGGTTGTCAGTGAAGTAGGGGTTACGGTTTAGAGGGGAAAAAAAGGAAGAAAAATAGTTAAAATGAGTCCATCCTACCAAATTATCCGATCAAAATTTGATGGGTAAATTATTTTTATTTGTTTTTTAAAATATTTTAATTCTGATTATTATAAGGGAGGGGAGGGAAGGTATAAAAATGAATGTACCGATATTATTTATAAAAAAAAAAGTACGACATTTACGTTGTTATAGTCATCTCTACAACCATTTAAATAATGTTGTAAATGATATTTTTTTAGTTCAACCATATGTAAATTGAGAATTTGATATGAGCTATGATGGATAATTCATGGATATTTTTTTTAAATATTGTGGTTATGAAAAGTATCTAGTGAAATATGGTTGTTTTGAAAGTATTTAAAGATTTGTAATTGTTTTGGAGATTTTGAGGTTGGGAAAAGTATAAAATATTATGTCGAGGGTCAACCCTCGACCAAAAAAAAAATTGAAGAGGAAGTCGAGGGTTCAACCCTCGACCTACTTGAAAGACATGTCGAGGGTTCAACCCTCGACCTAATTAAAGTTGTTGTTGTGCATGCGCAGCAATTCGTCTCATTGGCATGCATCCCATCGCCCGAGCTGTTGACCAAATTAATTCCCGTGGGTCGAGTTTTCGAAACTCGAGCTACAAGTTTTTAAGCCGCTCTCCCATTCTCACTTATCATTTCTCAAGTCACAACTTCTCTACCTTCTTTGAAAGACCTACAAGTTACTTCTGCCTTTTTCATTGCTCTCTACCTTCTTCGAAAAACTGTCTATCTTCTTCTCCAAAAGTTTTGCTTTCTATCGAACCTCTTCTCTTTTGAAAACTTACAACAACAACAACAACAACAAAATCACTCCATTTTTTGTTCTAAATCTCCTAAAAATCTTATATTTTCATAATATTTTGTTTTTTTTCATAGTTTTTGTTGTAGATCCATATTCTCATAATAGTTTATTTTTTCCATAGCTTTTGTTGTCGGGTAACAAATAGTAAAGAAAAGAAAGACCATTGTCACTTTGGGGAAAAAAAAAAAGTAAAACCACTATTAAATTTGTAAGTTTACTGTTTATTTATTACTAGTTTTTTTATATTTAGTAGATTTATCATGTTGAATTTTTAGTAGTTGTTGAATTCAATAATATTTACATATTGATGTTAGTAATTCTTTCTCTATCAGTGTTAATCTTATGAGTTATTATTAGTGTTAATCTTTTTTATATTATGTTATACCAACATGTTAATCTTATTTATATTTTATTTGTTTTTGTTTGTATTTAAGTATAGTTTATTATTATGTTTAGAAAGTTGATGTTTATGCTTTAATATTTTTAGTTTAATACAAAATTATTGTAATTGTTTTAAATATATTTCTTATGATATATATTTTTTTTTTTTAGTATTAACTTGAAAATATAGTTTTAAAAAGTTTAATTTATTGTTATGTTTAAAAACTTAGATGTTCATAAATCTTAATATTTTTAGTTTAATACAAAATTATTGTGATTTTTTTAATATACTTCTCATGATATTTTATCTTTTTAGTATTAAATTTGAAAAAATAATTTTAAAAAATTTACCTTATTGTTATGTTTAAAAAGTTGATGTTTATAATTTAAAAACTTTAATATTTTTAGTTTAATACAAAATTATTGTGATTTTTTTAATATATTTCTTATGATATTTGATTTTTTTTAGTATTAAATTTGAAAAAAAAATAATTTTAAAAAGTTTACCTTATTGTTATGTTTAAAAAGTTGATATTTATAATTTAAAAACTTTAATATTTTTAGTTTAATACAAAATTATTGTGATTTTTTTGTATATATTTCTTATGATATTTGATTTTTTTAGTATTAAATTTGAAAAAATAGTTTTAAAAAGTTTACCTTATTGTTGTGTTTAAAAAATTGATGTATATAGTTTAAAAGCTTTAATATTTTAGTTTAATACAAAATTATTGTGATTTTTGTATATATTTCTTATGATATTTGATTTTTTTAGTATTAACTTTGAAAAATTAATTTTAAATGGATTTAAAAAGTTTAATTTATTGTTATGTTTAAAAATAATTTAAAAAAATTTACCTTGTTGTGATTTTTATTTTGATTTTTTTAAATATATTTTTTATATTTCTTATTGTGATTTGTTTTTGTTTAAGTTTGATAATTAGTAGAACAATTAGTAATGTATTGTTTGTCTTTTTTTCTTAGAAAATGACAGACAAATGTTTGGGATTTATGTTGTTACAAATGGTAATATGATTGACGGTATTGATGAGTTGATTATGACCAACTACCAAATGGGGGTTTTAGTATAAATGTGAACAATGGAATTGTATTTGAACAATTTAATGAAATCGTTGGGATGTCATTTAGTGTAATATGGGAACAAATCAGTTAGAAATAATATATATACCACATAATCTAGAACCATCAGAATCAGTAAGGTTTATGCCATTCTCTATTCTGAATGAACAAGCTATAAACTTGATGTTTTCAATCGCGATGTCACTCTCGAATTTAGTGCATTTATATGTAAATGTAAATAGGATAGGGTTGGATATAAACTTGAATGCACCATTTAGTCAGTTTGAAGATCCAACTCAATGTATTGATCCTGATCCAAAATCAGTTGCATCGCCATGTGATAATGAAGATATGGTGGCTAACAATCAGTATAAAGATTTCAGAACAGAAACGGATGATGAATTTGAAGAGTTGAATTTTGATGATCGTGAACATGAGTTATCTTCAGATTAATTCAATGATTTGGATATAAATGTACTAGATAGCATTCGAGAACATGACTCAATTGTAGCGCCTGTAGACGTTGACAATACTTAATTATATAAAGGGATGATTTGTCAAGACAGAGAAATGCTACAACACGCGGCTAAATGTTTTGCTATTAAATGTCACGCACCATATGAGGTTGTGGAATCGATATCGACGACTTGGGCAATTTGGTGTAAGAAGTGGGAAGAAGGTTGCAAATAGAGACTTCGTGCAATAAAGAAAAATCGCATGGCTTGTTTGAGATAACTAAGTATAATGAGCAACATACATGTTTTTATTCAGAACTGAATCAAAGTCATGTGCAATTGGATTCATCAATGATTACACTAGAGTTTTGTGATGTCATAAGAGAAAAATCATCTATCAGCGTGGCACAACTACAGTCTGACATAAAATCAAAGTTTGGACATCATGTTCCTTACCATAGGTGTGGGAGGGCAAAAGAAAAGCGTTAGCTAAAGTGTTCGATGATTGGAATGAGTCTTACAAATTGTTACCCATGTGGCTTTATATGGTTAAGCAGACCAATCCTAGAACACGTGTAGAGTGGAGAATTAAATAAACGTTTACTGAAGCCATGTTATCCTAACTTCTGTATAGAAGCTTTTAATAAATATCACCCGATAATTCATATAGATGGTACCCACTTGTATGGCAAATATCGAGGAAAATTACTAATTGTTACATCAGTTGATTCGAACAGGCATCTTCCTCACTTGCATTCGTCGTTGCAGATGAAGAGTCTGCAGACTCATGGGGATGGTTCCTAAAACACTTGAGAGAAATTGTAACACGCGAAGAGGCGTGTTTAATTTCATATCAACATGTTGGCATCATCGTAGCAGTGAACAATCCAGCAAATGGTTGGACGGGACCAAAATGTCACCATCGTTTCTGCTTACGACATATCGCCAGCAAATTTAATATACTAACAAATTATGTTTATCGTGTTGAGTGTCAGTTTCAAATTTGAAAGTTTAATAAAGCAATTGAAGACATCAAATGAATAAATCGAAGCTGTCTGAGTTTTTTTTACAACATTGGTATAGAGCAGTGGACTAAAGCACATGATGGATCAATTACTGGTGGATGACGACAAATCTATCATAAATGACATCCTCAAAGGAGCTCGAATATTGTCGATAAATGCTCTTGCTTAAATAACATTCTTCAAGCTGTCTCTTATACACATCTAGATGTGTATAAGAGACAGCATTTGGAGCGTCAAGATTATTATTATTATTATTATTATTATTATTATTATTATTATTATTATTATTATTATTATTATTATTATTATTATATATATATGTTATTAACAATTTGTTTCAAGCATATTTATAATACTAAATGGAGTAAAAATTCAGGTACGCATACGAAAAAATTAATAAATGGGCCGCAAGATCTAGTAAACATAAAATACAGTCATACGATCGATATGAAAGTGTGTTTCATGTGAAGACCGGATATCATAGTCTCAATGCTAAAGGAGGAAATGTTCAAATATTGAGACTAAACAGGTCCGGGCAATACTGTTCATATAACAAGTGGCAAACATTCGACATTCTATGCTCGCATTTTATGGCTGTTTGCTCACATTTTAACATGAACTACGAAGATTTTATTGAGGACTACTACAAATTGTCAACGTATGCTGAATGTTACTCTCCTCAATTTCAACCTGTACCGCATGAAGATTACTGGATCACACACCCTAATATGTCTGTCTTACATGCTGATTCATCGTTGTTGAGAAAACCTGGCATACCAAAAAGTTCACGTTATCGTAACAAGATGGATTGGACAGACCCAATCACTCGATAACAATGTGGATTTTGTAATCAGTTAGGCCATAATGAAGGGAGTGTCATTCGTTACTAAGACGGGCTCCAAACAGTTAGGGATTGAGAAATAAATACTTTTTTTCATGTATATTTAATTAAGTGTAAATGATATTTTATTGTATATTTAATTTTTTTATTATAATTTATAAAGTTGTACATTATTCTTTTAATTAAGTTGTAGATCATTTAATTGAGAAATAAATACTTTTTTTCATGTATATTTAATTAAGTGTAGATGGTACTTTTATTATATATTTAATTTTTTTATTATAATTTATGAGGTTGTACATTATTCTTCTAATTAAAGTGTACATGATTTAATTGAGAAATAAATACCTTTTTTTCATGTATATTTAATTAAGTGTAGATGGTACTTTTATTGTATATTTAATTTTTTTATTATAATTTATGAGGTTGTACATTATTCTTCTAATAAAATTGTACATTATTTAATTGAGAAATAATTTTTTTTTCCTTTTCGATCATGGCTTTAAACCCAGGACCTATCGATCCCAATGTTTTGTACGACCAATCCATTCATCGATCATCTGTTAAGATCGTACTAGTGGAGAAATATCTTGCAGGCGTCGAGAGGCCGTTGTCCAGCACACTATCCCACTCCACCCTCGAATACTACTGTTACTCCGTACATCTGGATTTTATGGGTTGTTAGATTGGGATTTATTCAGTTAGTTTGGAATCTAATCACAACCTTGGTCGAGAGATGGAGGCCTAAGACGCATGCATTTCATATGTCTATTTGAGAGTACACTATCACTCTACAAGACATAGAAGTGTTGTTGGGGTTACCTATTGACGGTGAGCCAGTCATCAGAGTGATGTATGATGACTGGTCACAAGTTTGTCAACTGTACCTTGGTATTACCCTACTTGCCGACAAAATTAAAGGATTAAGGTTAAGTTTGATAAGGTTAGGGACACAATTTCGTGAGCTCGTAGATGATGCAGACTAGGAAACCGTCATGAGATATGCGTAAGTATATATACTACAAATGATGGGTGAAAATCTGTTTTCCAACAAATCAAGTCATTTTGTTCCCTTGATATTCCTGCCACAGTTAGCTAACATTTATGATGCGGGACGGTATTCATGGAGTGGAGTATGTTTGGCATGGTTGTATAGACAACTGTGCAAAGCAATAAGACCTGAAGTTCGTGAGATAGCTGGGCCTCTCATACTTTTGCAATTATGGGCTTGGGAGCGATTTTCAACAATGGTTCCATAACTACAATATGTAAATGACGCCCAGTTAGCTGGACGAGCCTACAGTTCTTGGTATGTTATTTTAATTCAATTTAATTTTTATATGACTGATCTAGTTAATTCAGAATCTAAATTATCAATTTAAAAATTTAAGTGGAGAGACAAATTTTGTGTGACTGGGACAGCCACACATGTAGTTAGCCAGTACAAATACATGTTTGATCTACTTCAACCTGATCAGGTACGTTAACACTTAACCAAATTGATTATTTTAAACACATTTTTATTGTATTTGTCTTTAATGTTTTCCAATATAATATTTTGTGTTTCAGGTTATTTGGGAGCCCTACAAACTTATTATGCACGTTTTGGTATGAATGGTCAAAACATATGACAGACGATAAGTTCTCTCATATGTTTTCACATTAATGAGTGGCATCTTCCTGACAGGGTGATGAGACAATTCAGTTTTCAGCAAGATGTCCCATCGCCTTGTAATACTGAACCCCTACTGCATGATATTGACTTAAAGACTGGAGATTGGTCTAAAAAAGTTGCACATTTGGTAGTGCGATGACACCCCGTGTAAGGTTTATTGTAGTGGGGGTTTCTATTGAACAGTTTGACATAGATGTCACTCAAGACTACATTAATTGGTATAATAATATCATAAGGCGCTTCGTTACTTGTCCGGGAGCAACTATGGGTCATATGGCAAATGAATGAATATTATCTAATTATTTTTAATTTAAATTTATTTTAAATATTATTTAATTATTTTATAATTCACAAAGATCGAACAACAGTAAACTCCATGATGTTGCGAATGATCCGAACCAGATTCTTGCTATATGCAGTGACAACCAGAGCTATATGGAGGATATACATTATATATATGATATACCTATTGTTCCTCCAACAACTTCTAGACGTATAGGACCTGTTTGACAAGAAGAGGATGAGTTCGATGAGGTTGCCCACAATGTGGAAGAGTTGCCCCAGACGCAGAGCCAAACTGATTATGTTAGTCCAATGATGATCATGCCATCATTTGGTTCAAGACATTGTGACTCAGAGTCTATTGTCTTTATACGTGCATGGACATGGTCAGGATCGTAGAGAGCATAATGAATATTTATATTATGAAGCGTCTGCAGAGGTACCAGAGCAACATCAACAACATCAAGAAGAACCAGAGCAACCTCAAGTTTGAAGCCGACGACTACAACCAGCTTGAAATCGACGATGTCCGCCTTGTGGGACACATTGATTTTTGTAATTATTTTTATATAAATGAGATATTTTAATTTATACTTTATTATTTTTATGAGATATTTTTTTTAATTTGTTCTTTTTAGAGTTAAGTTAAGAATTTGGTTTAAAAAATAATAAAATAATAAAATAAAATGTAAAGTGGAATATACTAAATAATAGAATAAAAATGGAGTTTAAATATTAAGATAAGAAAATGAAATATTAAAATAACATAATGAAAAATTAAAAAAATAAAGAAAATGGAGGTCGAATCTTCAAAACTCGACTTAGGTTTGTCGAATTTTGAAGACTCAACCTCCTTTGTCAAGCTTTCAAAACTCGACAACCTAAATAAAAAAAAAAAAAAAAAAAAACAATATTTTTATAAATAGTTTCCAAACAACAATATTTTTATAAGTACTTTTGAAAAAGACAATATTAGTCTAATTTTACCCATAATTAATACTTTATGTTTGTTGGTTATTGGCTAATATTGTAAATGATGTTAATAGAACTTTCAATTTTCTATATTTTAGTCAACTAATCAATTTTTCTCTCATCTTAACAAAAATGTTAAATTATAGAAAACACTCCCAAACTTTTGTCATTTTTTTCAAAAAATATCCTTATACTTTAAAGAATTAGAATATCATTTAGAAATTAAAATACATTTGGAATACAAATTCTTTAAAACTTTGACAAAGATTGAGATATAAAATAGTGTGACAGTGACCTAGTACGAAATTTTGATTATCACATCATCTTAGATAATTGTAATACATTTTTAAGTTTTAATTTTTGTTTCAGATTTTAAAATTTTTTATTGTAAAAATAGTTTTGAAACATTTACGAAACTTAGAGTTTAAATTTAAAAGTATTTGTTATAATTTAGTTTAACCAAAAAGTGGGATTTTCTTTCTTTGAAACAAATTGCAAATTAAAGTAAAATTGAAAATTTCTAAATATTTTGATACATACGCTAAAGTTTTAGAGCATTTTATTAATTTATTAATTCACCTTTCTATCATTTATGAATCAATAGCCACATCTATAATCTTCATCTATAATCTATAATATTAAAAATACACGATCTTTGAAAAACATGGTTGGAAAAATATATCCTTACTTTAATTTATCAGAAATTATTTCAAATGATAAATCCGTTGAAAATATTTACAAGATATAGCAAAATTTTGAACTATCAGTGTTAGATGTTGATAGACACCGATAGAAGTCTATCACTGTTTATCAACGTCTATCATTGATAGTTATAAAATTTTACTATATCTTGTAAATATTTTGATTCATTTTTCTAAAATAACTCTTAATTTATCCAACTACAAAAATACTATTAGCATTAATTTTAGTAATTATTTATTATTTAGGTATTAAAAGTGTGACTTCCAAAAAAATGTAACGATTAACAGTAAATAATAACAAAATTGTTGCAAAATTACGGAGCACAATGGAAACACATATTTGAAGAAAATATAATATAATAATATGTAAATATAATAATAATAATAACTAAAATTATAAAAACAACTAAAATTATAAAAACAATTAAAATTATGAAAATTAGATATGAAATTTGAGTGGAATTTTGAAGTGGATTAACTCACCAATGTGTGTTTTTAAAATCCACCAAATGCCACTATTTGTAGGCAAAGTGGTAAGTAGATGTGGTCTTACGTAGACACCAAGCATGAATAGCTACAAGACACATGGACAACATGAAGATCGACACATGGCTTTTAGGACACTAAGCAATGGGCATCTATTTATTTTTATAATATTGATACTCCCTTTTAGATGCCCATATATATATAAATTATGCCTCGTTAAAACATTACTAGGAAAAACCTAATGAGAAAAACTATAGTGAAGGAAAAAGAGTACATATTTCATATAATATATACTCCCTCTCATGAAAACATCATTTAAGATCTCTGAGTCGCCGCATTACAATGTTGTGCACTAATTTTTCAAACATCGTGGTTGGTAATGCTTTTGTAAATAAGTCTGCCAGGTTTTCCTTCAAACAAATTTGTTGTACAGTGATGTCACCATTTTCTTCAAGATCACGAGTGTAGAAAAGCTTCGATGAAATATGCTTTGTTCTATCTCATTTAATACATCCTCATTTGATTTGGACTATGCAAGTTGTGTTGTCTTCATATAATATTGTTATAAGATTTTTATTAGAAGACAAGTCACATGTTTCACGAATGTGCTGAATCATTGATCTTAGCTATACACATTCTCGATTAGCCTCGTGAATTGCAAGAATTTCAACATGATTTGAGGAAGTGGTCGTTATGGTTTGTTTTCCTCCACATGAGAACAGATAACCTGTTTGAGATCTAGCTTTGTGTGGATCATATAAATATCCAAAATCTGCATTATCAACTAGATCTAAATTTGATTTATTTGAATAAAACAAACCCATATCAATTGTTCCTCGGAAATAACGAAGTATATGCTTAATTTCGTTTCAATGTCTTTTTGTAGGAGAAGAACTATATCTAGCTAATAAATTTACTGAAAATGCAATATCTGGTCTTGTATTATTAGCAAGATACATAAGTGCACTAATTCTATTAAGATATGGTACTTCAAGACCAATATTTTCAATTGGAATATTTAATGAATGTACTTTGTCCATATAAAATCTTTTCAAAATTTTTCCTGTATTCGACTGATGAATAAATATTCCATCCGCTAAATGCTCAATTTGCAAACCAAGACAAAATTTTGTTTTTCTGAGATCTTTCATCTCAAATTCTTTCTTAAGATATTCGATTGCTTTTGAAAGCTCTTCAGAAGTTCCAATTATATTCAAGTCATCAACATATACAGTTATAATAGCAAACTCTGATTGTGATTTCTTTATAAAAATGCACAGACATATAAGATTATTTTGATATCCTTCTTTCAACAAATATCCACTCGGACGATTGTATCACATCCGTCCTGATTGTTTCAATCCATATAGTGATCTTTGTAACTTTATTGAAAACAATTCTTGAAAATTTGATCTATATGTTTCAGATACCTTAAATCCTTTTGGGATTCTCATATAAATATCATTATCAAAAGATTCATATAAATATGTTGTGACTACATCCCTAAGATTCATATCAAGACTTTCATACACAGTCAGGCTAATTAAATATCTTAGTGTAATTGCATCCACCACTGAAGAATATATTTCCTCATAATCAATATTAGGTCTTTATGAAAAACCTTGTGCAACTAGTCTTGTTTTGTATCTTGTGACCTTATTATTTTCATTTCTTTTTCTCACAAATATCCATTTGTATCCCACAGGTTTGACACCTTTTAGTGTTCAAACTACTGATTAAAAAACATATCGTTTTGAAAGTGAGTTTAATTCTGACTCGATTGCTTCTTTTCACTGAAGTCAATCTTTTCTATGTCGACATTCTTCAACAGATTTTGGTTCAAGCTCCTCATTTTTAGATATAATGTCAAGAGCAACATTCGCAAAAAATGTTGTCAATAATTATATTAGTTCGATTCCATCTTTTTCCTGTCATGATATAGTTTATTGAAATCTAATTATCATCTTTAGGTATTTCACCTTCCTCACTAGTCATGTCGATGATTTAATTATTTTTCTTTTTCGAGGATTTTTATTTTTGGAACCCATTGGTCTACCACGCTTCTGGCGTGTTTCAAACTCATTAATGATAACTAGTTGTGTTGGGATATCAAATTTTTATAGAACATTTGCAGCTGGTACATGTGACTTAGTTACTTTATTTGCAACTATAAATGCATTTGGTAATTGATTTGCTATACTTTACAAATGAATTATTTTATGAACTTCAAGTTCACATTGATCTATACAAGGTTCTAAATGGGACAATAATAATGTATTCCATATAATTTCTTTTTCCAATTTCCTAATCCCCTCTAATGTTGGAAAACTTGTCTCATTAAAATGACAATCAACAAATCGTGTAGTAAATATATCACCCATCAAGTGTTTAAAATATTTAATAATTGCTGGAGAATAATATCCAACATATATTCCTAACCTCCTTTGAGGACTCATCTTACTGCGTCATGATGGAGCAATTGGAACATATATTGCACATCCAAAAAACATCGGACGAGAAATATTTGGCTCACGACTATAAGCTAATTATAATGGTGGGTACTTATGATAAGCTACTGGTCTAATGCATACAAGTGACGCTGCATGCAAAATAACATGTCCCCATACAGATGAAATAAGCTTAGTCCTCATAGTAATGGTCTTGCAATTAATTGCAAACATTTTATAAATAATTATACTAAACCATTTTGTGTATGAACATGAGCTACAGGATGTTCAACACTTATCCCAATTGACATACAATAATTATCAAAAGCTTGGGATGTAAATTTACCAACATTATCATGACAGATGTCTTAATTTTATAATCAGGAAATTGTGCTCTTAACTTAATTATTTGAGCAAGTAATTTTGCAAATGCAAGATTTCGACTTGATAATAAGCACATGTGTGACCATCTATTAATACCATAAAATATCTAAATGGTCATTTGGTGGGTTAAAGGTCCACATATATCATCATGAATTCGTTCTAAAAATGTAGATGATTCAGTTCCCACTTTAGTTGGTGATGGTTTAATTATTAATTTGCCTCGAGAGTAAGCATCACATAATAATTCATTAGATTGAAGAATCTTTTGTCTCTTAAATGGGTGTCCACTTGAATTCTCAATAATTCTTCTCATCATTATAGACATTGGATGAACCAATCTATCATGTCAAATAGCAAATATATCTGGATTCATGAATTTCAAGTTCATTGTTGAATATGTTTCAATTACTCGTATATGAGTATAATACAATCCAGAAGATAAAACAGGAAAATTTTCAAATATACGTTTTTCATTTGAGACATTAGAGATAATATATAGATAATCCACATTATTCTTACTATCGGTCTTAATATGATAACTATTGCAGCGTATATCTTTAAAACTTAGAAGATTTTTCTTTGATTGACTAGAGAACAATGCATTATCAATTGTAAATTTTGTTCCTCTAGGCAAAATAATATTTATTTTTCAAAACCTTCTACCAAATTTGCAGAACCTGATATTGTATTTACTTTTGCTTTCAGCATTGTCAATTTGGAAAAGTATTTTTTATCTATAAGTATTGTGTGTGTAGTTGCACCGTCTGCTAGACGTAGATCTTCTTTACTTATTTTTAAATCACCTAACATATGAAAATGATCCATGTTTCTTTATTAAAATAAAATAATTACAATAAGAAAAACAAACTTAAAATATACAAAAGTTACTAAAAAAAATGAAGATAGATAAAAAAAAAAAAAAAACACATTAAGTCTAGATATTTTCAAAGTCAAAAGAAACACTTGATATTACATCAACTATGCCAATCTTCTCTTTGAGAGATTCAAAGAAGTTCGCTACATCCAAATTTATCATATGGGATGGGTCAAATATGTCATTATCCTGGTATGCAAAATTTGCTTCCACATTTTTATCTTTTTTCTTCAAGGAGGCTTGATAGAGGTCAACTAAGTGTTTTGATGTAGGAAAAATATGTGACCAATGTCCAATCATTTTGCATCAAAAGCATTTATTTTCAACACTCTTTGAAATCGTATCTTGTGGAGCTTTTCCTTTGTGATCATCATTTTGTATGGTTCTTTTGAAATTTGAATGATTAGAACAACCACTACGAAAAAAATAATTATTTCTTCCTCTGCCACGATCATGACCTCGACCATAATTATTAACATTCACAGCATTCACTTCAGAGTGAATGGTGTTGTTCCCTTGGTCAAGATTCGTGGTTCTACATTAATAACTCGTTATTTTGTTTGGCCAAGAGAAAACATGAAATTAATTCAAAATATTGTTTAAAACCTTTCTCTCGATATTGTTGCTACAGAAGCATATTCGATCATGAAATGTAGAAAATGTCTTCTCTAACATATCAACATCATTAATTTTTTCTCGGTATACCTACAATGAATCCACTCATAACGAGTTTTAGGAAGAATAATTTTTTTTTTTTTTTATGATCATACCTTTCTTTCAAATTTTTTCACAAGATACGGGGATCTTTTATGGTAAGATACTTCATTTTTAATCCCTCGTGGAGATGATGACGAAAGAAAATCATAGCTTTTGTTTTATCTTGATAGGATGTCATATTTTCTTCTTTAATGTTCCTCTCAAGTTCATAGCATCCAAATGAATTTTGACATTGAGCACCCATGACAAATAATTATTGCTATTAATATCAAGTGATACAAATTATAATTTTGTAAGGATTTTCATGGCAACACTATCATAAATATTGTATTTACATTAGAAATTTAATATATACTAAATATGAAAAATAACATTTAATTTATTATTCATAATAATGAGAAAAAAAATTGACCTACCTTCAGTAGTGGAAGCGGCATGAGCTCGTGCTGATAACGTATTGTGAAATTGCGGAACACAACGGGAACATGGATATGAAAAAATTATAATATAATAATAATATATAATAATAACAACAACTAAAATTATAAAACAACTAAAATTATGAAAATTGGATATGAAATTTGAGTGGAATTTTGAAGTGGATTAACTCACTAATGTGTGTTTTAAGATCCACTAAATGCCACTATTTATAGAAAAAGTGGCAAGTAGGATATGGTATTACATGGACACCAAACACGACTAACTACAAAGCATATGAACAACATGAACATTGACACATGGCTTTTAAGACACTGAGTAATGGACATTTATTTATTTTTTATAATATTTATAATAAAATATAATTAAAAATGTTTTTTTCTTTGAGAAAAAAATGTTAACGAACATTAAATAGGTTCTTAAAAAAACGTATATTAAATAGTACTTTAATCACATAATAAAAAGAAAAGCAATGAATTAATATGTGTAACCACAAAATATACTTCATTTTTTATTGGAAAAATATCAATTTATACCCTTAAAACTCTCCACCTCAATCAAATCAAAATATCTTAATTGTTCTATTCAATGCATTTTCAACTTCGGCCTTAAACTCTTTGAACTATTCAAAGGATTCAGACCTATGTTGTATCAAATAAACATACCCATACCTTGAGTAATCATCAGTAAAGATGATGAAATATTCAAACTCTCCTCTTGCTTTTACATTCATCGGACCACAAAAATTTGAATGTACAAGCTCTAAGGATTTGTTGGCCCTATGACCTTTTTCGGTAAAATATCTTTGAGTCATTTTGCCTTTAAGGTATGACTCACACTAGGGGTGATCATCCATCGAGGAAAGTCAGTTTTGGACAAAAATCGCCACCGACTGCCAATGAATCAATTTTCATCGGTCAATTACCGACGGTTATGGAGACAAGGAAAATGTCGGCCGGTCGAGCATGTAGTCGATCGGTCGATTTCGTTGGTTTTCATAACAACATCAATTTTTTTTTAAAAAAAAAAAAGAAAAGAAAATGAGAGAGAATATATAGATGAGAAAAGAAGAAGGGGTCGAAGAAGAGAATATTAAATTTAAAAAGAATGAAGAAGAAGAGAGAAAAATGCATAAGAGAGATGGAGAAGAGAGAAGCTTCGCAAATGGAGAGACGGAGAGAGGGAGAAGAAGATGAAAAGAGAGGAGGGAAATTTTGGGTTAGAAGAAGAAAAGTTTAATTGAGAAAGGGAAGAAAATACAAATGCATGATGGAGAGAGAAAAGGGAACAAAAATTAATGATAGATATGGAATTGATGGAAAGAGAAGAGATCAACGTAAACAAGGGAGAAAAAAAAATATTTTTTATTATTTAAATTTTATTGATAATTAATGATTTTCATATCGACTAAGATGTAATGATCGAAATAAGAGAGAAAAATAATTGTTTAATGGTGATTTCACACCTTCCCATACATTAATTATTAAATGACAAATTTTCTTCTTTAAAAAAATGACAGTTTTTCTTTAGTAAAAAAGGTCGGTCGTTTCTCTAGGGTTACCGCTGCCACTTCGGACTTCATCGATTATCTTCGACGGGGGTAGGCTTCCGCCGGTCGGCTTTTTCAAGTGTCGCTCGGGTCGGTCGTCCGTTCTTTCACTGGTACACCGTTCGTTTCTAATCGGGTCGGCTTCTTCGCTGTTGTGGAGTTATCTTTCGCCACTTCAAATCGTTTGTTCCGTTGTTCGTTCACTGGTTCACTGTCCGGTCGTTTGGGGGTGGAGGGTTCGTTGGTGTGGTCGCCCGTTTGTTTCGTTCGTGACTGAGGTGTTTTAGATCTGAGGTGTTTTAAGCAGCCGATCAGACGCCAAGACTTTGATTTGAGGTTTGGACATTGATAGATTTGAGGTATTGAGGTGTGGGTTTAACCACGGTGAGAGCTTTGTGAACGATGAGTTTTACGACAGTGGTCCCCGGGTAATTGTTTCTGAAACATTTGTTTTTTATTATGTTCCTCATCTAGATTAAACTGAAGCATTTTCCGCTTGGAGTTGTGGATGAATAGAGGTTTAGCATGTTAAACATAGTGTTGTGGTAAACCTGTCTCTTTTGATGTTACAACAAGAGAGTGGCGATAATTATCGTTATGCGAGGGTTTGTGTTCAGGTGGATGGTGAATTCGTTAATACCCCCCTTCAGTCATTGGTTAAGATGCAGGGTCAGGAGTTATTATCAATAGTGTATGATAGAAACCTCGTAGGTGTACTTGTTGTGGTTCCTTTGGGCATATTGGAGTTGTCCGTGAGAAAACAGGGTGAGGAAAAGGGTCATGATTGTGTTTGTGGCAGTTAATGAGGGTGTTTGGGGGAAGAATGGGGGGAATTGAAAATGTGAGGAAGGGCAGACTTGGGTAATTAGTGCGAGGGGAGTTAGCCCATGTGGATGAGAAATAGGTGCGGGGCGTTGAACGAGTTTTACTATGGTTAGCGTTGTAGGCATGAAAAGAGGAGGTGTAGAGGGCATAGGTTTTGGCAGTGGGTCACCAAGGTTTCGAGCGCCCTTGAGAAGCAGAGTAGTTTATGGGTCCCCTGGAATTACGGGGTTTGTAAAGCATGTTGATGATCGTAATGAGTTTGATGTTTTGAGTGATGGGGGGGAGACTTGTTGGCATTAGCACTAGTGCGGGCAGATCCTGATCCATTGTCTGTTATGGATGGGATGTCCGGGAGTTCGGGCAAAGACCCAATGGGAGGTGGTAGGTATGATTTCTTGCAAGGTTCATAATGTGGTGTTCCTAGAATGTTAGGGGGTTGATTGACCCTGTAAAGTGTAGGGTGGTGACAGACTTTCTGGCTTCCTACTCTGTTACTTTCTGCTGTTTGCTTGAGACGAGGGTTCGTCCTGAGAATTTTGGTATGGTGATGTGCAGGTTCGATGATGCTTGGAATTGTGTGTGTAGCTATAGTGTGCGGGGAGTTGGAAGGATTTGGGTGATGTGGCGGAAAAGTGTCTATGATTTTTCTTTTGATGTTAGTGGGGATCAATTCATTTTTGGAACCTTAGTGGATATTATATCTAGATCTAGGGTACATATTGGTGTTATGTATGCCTCTAATCACGTGAACGAGAGGAGGAACTTGTAGGCTCAATTGATTGATGTGTGTGTCTCGTGGCAGCTTCCTGGAGTTGTTTTGGGGGATTTTAATGCTATTCGTAGTAGTTCGGAGGATTTTGGTGGTTGCCCTAGCTTGAGGGAGATGGAGGAGTTTGATGGGGTGTTACTGGTGGCAGATCTGGTTGAGTTGGGTATGACAGGTAACTGGTTTACCTGGACTAGTAAACTTTAGGGGAATGGTATCTTGCACCGGTTGGATCGTTATTTGTCTAATGAGGCGTGGAAGGTAGCTTTTCTGTGTTCGAGGTTAGGGTGAGTCAGTGGGGGATTTCTGATCATAGCCTTCTTCTGGTCTCTATAGGAGAGACGAGGAATAGGCCACCTCCTACGTTTCGTTATTTTCTCATTGGGCAGAGGCTGAAGGTTTTATTGATATTATTAGGTCAGCGTGGAGAAGGTCTGAGGATGTGTCTCCTATGGTTAGCTTTGTGCGAAATTTGAAGGCAATGAAATAGGTTTTTCGTGCATCATTTGGTAGGCGTATCTCTGTGTTAGCTGATGAGGTGCAGACGGTTAGGCAGGTTATGGAGGCTGCTCAGGCTAAGGTAGAAAGGGATCCTACTTTAGAGTCGGTTGAGGTGGCTCGAGCCACTAAGGTGTTTTGGGTAGTGGCGAGATTGAAGAAGGCGTCACTCCGATAGAAGGCCAGGGTGAAGTGGCTAGAGTTAGATGATATGAACAAAACTTTTTTTCATCTCTGTGTTCATTCTCGTCGCAGTTGTAGTGGTTTATTATAGTCGTGGATGCATGGGGGACTCGCAGGTGGTTCATGACAAGTGGCAGAGGTGGTGATAGATTTCTTTCGGGGTTGTTTAGGGACTCAACCTATGGGATATAGGGATCTTACTGCCATAATTGGGGATATTGAGCAGTTCAAATGGTCTGTGGAGAGGGTGGAGGTACTTGGTCGGCCCGTGAGTCGGGAGGAGATTCAAAAGGCTTTATTCTCGATGAAGTCTGGGAAGGCTTCTAGGCCTGATGGGTTTTCGGTGGAGTTTTACAGAGCTGTTTGGAGTGTGATTGGGGATGATTTCTATGACATTGTGCTGAATTTTTTTGAGACCCGTTACTTGCCTGGTGGAGTTAATTCTACTGCTATTACTCTTATCCCAAAGAGGCGGGGAGCTGGTATGGAGGAGTTTCGACCTATTTCTTGTTGAAATGTTGTGTATAAATGTATCTCGAGGATCTTAGCTGAGAGATTCAGTGGTAACCAGTCTGCGTTTGTTTCGGGTAGGTTGATTTTCGATAACATTTTATTGTGTCAGGAGCTTGTGGAGAGCTATAAGGAGGGCATAGGGAAGTCGCGTTGTGTGTTGAAGGTAAACCTTCAGAAAACGTATGATTCGGTAAATTGGGATTTTCTGTTTGGTGTGTTATTGGCTATAGGTATTCCTCTTTAGTTTGTTAGTTGGGTGAGGGCTTGTGTTACTTCACCCAAGTTTTCTGTGATGATTACTGGTTCCCTTGAAGGGGTTTTTCCTGATAGGAAGGGGTTAAGGCAGGGGGATCCGTTGTCTCCTTTTTTGTTTGTGATGGTGATGGAGGTCTTGTCTAAGTTGTTGAATAAACCTCCTGTGTGGTTTAGGTTCCATGATCGGTGTGAGCATATGGGCCTGACTCGTTTGGTTTTTTAGACGATTTTATGATTTTCTGTGCAGCTGAGAGAGATTCTTAGGAGTTTGTGAGGCAGGTCCTTGCAGATTTTGTAGGGTTGTCTGGGTTAGTTGCAAAGGTTGGGAAGAGTTCCATGTTTGTTACGGGTCTGGAGTCTGGCGAGGCGGAGGAGCTTGCTGCGTTTATGTGGTTTCTCTCTTGGTTCTCTGCCTGTTAGGTATCTAGGTTTACCTTTATTGGTGGGTCGGTTGAGAGTTGTGGATTGTGCGCCTTTGATTTAGAGGATTATAGCTCGTATTAGAAGTTGAGCAGTGCGGTTCCTCTCCTTTGCTGGGAGGTTACAGCTTTTGAGGTCTGTTTTACAGTCCTTTCAGGTGTTTTGGTGTAGCAACTTCGTGTTGCCTGTGGTTGTACTCATGAAGTTGATCGTCTATTACGTAGTTATTTATGGAAGGGTAGTGCGGTGAGTTGGGGTGGTGTATGGATGGCATAGCATGAGGTGTGCTTGCCGTTGGGAGAGGAGGGTTAGGTGTGAAGCATGTGACCTCTTGGAACCAAGCTACTATTATAAAGTTGCTCTAGCTTCTCTTAATTAAACCAGGATCATAATGGGTGGCATGGGTGGAGGCATATATTTTACGTGGGTGGTCTTTGTGGGTTGTTCGGAGTGAGGCTGGGAGGTCTTGGTGCTTGCGGGCTATCTTGCGAAGTAGAGATAGATTCAAGCATTTGGTTCGTTCGATGATCGGCGATGGACGGTCTTGTTTTGTTTGGTGGGATTCTTAGTTGCTGGGGGGGCCCGATTTTGGATTCATATAGGTCTATGGTGGTTTATCATGCAGGAAGTAGTTTGGAGGCGCGGTTGTCGGAGTTTATGGATGGTGAGGGAGGTTGGAGGTGGCTTATAGTGTCTTGGGAGTTGCTTAAGATATGGGGTCTTATTCAAGTAGTAGGGCCTAAGGTGAAGGGGGATGATTATTGGGTTTGGGTGCCAGATGCCAGTGGTCGGTTTTCTATCGCTAATGCGTGGGAGAGTTTGCGTCCTCGTCGTCCTAGGGTGTCTTGGGCTAGTATTTTGTGGGCGGAGGGTGGTATTTCGCGTCACTCCTTCTGTGCGTGGTTAGCTGTGAGGGACAGGTTGGGAACGCGGGAATGGTTGAGGAGTTGGGGTGTGTTGTCAGAGAGGGGTGTCTTCTGTGTGGGGGAGGTGTGAAGTCGCGGGATCATTTATTTTTTGAGTGTGGGTTTGGGAGAGAGGTGTGGTCTAGTGTGTTTTGTCAATTGGGTTCGTCTCATCGGGAGGCAGGTTGGGATGTAGAGTCGAGTTAGTTGTGCCGAGTGGGGTCAGGTAAGGGGGTGCGTAGTAAGTTGTTCCGTGTTTTCTGGTGTGCTTCCATATACTACATCTGGCAGGAGTGTAATCGGCAGTTGCATGGAGGTCGACCGAGGTCGGTGTCTGCTCTAATTCACCTTATGGTCTCTACGGTTCGTGCTCATGCTGCTTCCTGGTGGGTTGATCTTCTTGGTCTTATCTAGTGTGTTTACGAATGTTTTTTCATTTTGAACTTTACGTGGTTCTTTGTTTTGTTGTTGTCCCTAGTTTGTGGGGTTTTGGCTTCTTTTCTCTGGCTTTCTCCATGATGGTTTGCGACTTTATATTTATATGTTGGTTTTGTTCTGGTCTTATCTTGTTGGCTTTGTTTTGGTTTTGTTCTGGTCTTATCTTGATGGCTTTGTTTTGGTTTTGTTCTGGTCTTATCTTGATGGCTTTGTTTTGGTTTTGTTTCATTGTCTTTGCTTGTGCTTTGTTGCTTTGATGTCTTGATCCCAAGCTGTGGGATCCCCCTTGTTGTTGTATAATAATATCACCTATTCTAAAAAAAATGATAGTTTTTCTTTAAGTGCATATATCAATCGAGGTAAGTATTTAGAAATGTCAATGCCATTGGTCGGTTTGATAAAAAATGGGGGTTTTTCAAGCCATCCGGCCGACCATCTTTCGGTTTTTGAAAACTGAAAATTGTTGCCGCCCGAAAAACCATTAACACTGGTTCGACTGATTTTCAATCAATTTTTCGATTTTTCGGTTTGGTTTGCACACCTCTAACTCACACACAGGTAAATAGTTTTTTTTTTTTTTTTCCTAATTTGCTTAGAAGTCCATTATTTACTAATCTTCCAATTCTATTGAGATCGATGTGCCCTAATATGAGGTGCCAAAATTGGGCATTTAATTTAGGAGAAATTTTAAGTCTTTTATTTTGAGTAACTGCAATTTTAAACATTTCACTATTAATAGGGCTTTAGTCACTAACGGCCTTAGCATATATTGTTTTCCAGCTTAACAGAACAAATATGAATGTCATTCTTTGAAATAAACACTTTATATATAGAGAACTGAATATAATAATTTTGTTATAATAAACACTTTATAGAAACTAAGTTCCTTTTCAGACAACATATACATTTTCAAGTAAAACATATTTATTCTGTAAAGTCAGCTGGAGTCCTCCCACTACCATAGTTGAGATGACATGCCCAGTTCTAACACGCATCGTCATCTCCCTAGCTTCCAGTTGCCACCAAGAACTAATTCCCTGAAATGAAGAACAAATATGGTTAGTGGCGCCTGAATCAATTATCCAGGCAGAATCATCATTTTCCACTAAACAGGTCTCCAATACAAGTAAAACATATTTACCTTGCTTGGACTTCTTCTTTTTTGCCAAGTATCTGGAACGGTTTCTGTTTCAATATCTCTCGTGGTTACAATGGAAACAGATTTCTTTTGCAGCCTTGGCTTTCTTGCCCTTCTAGACAACAACTGGTAGATTAGCTTTCCTCTTTCCACCTTTCTTCTTCTTCCACTTTTTAGTGCCAGAAAAATAAGAAACAAACTTAGTTCCAGAGGATTATCCTCTGTAGAACTTTTTTTAGGATGAGGCAACATTTGCTTCTCCCTTTTTCTTTTCATTAGGGACTGAAAAGTTTGAAGCTTATTAAGTAAGGTGGTCAGGTTGTAGTCAATCTTATTCATAACATCATTTCTACAGAATTGTTGGAAACTTTCAGGTAAAGATTGCAAAATGAAGCTAACTAGACTTGCTTCATCAATGACAAACCCATTCATCTCTGTCACGTTGAAATGGACCATCATGTTGAGAACATATTCTCTAACAGATGTCTTTTCTTGCATACGGGCATTGAAGATGTGTTTAAGAGCGTCGTGCCGGAGCTGTGCGAACGGTTGTTTGAACATCCCCTACAGGGACCTAATAATCTCACGGGTAGTGATCATGAGCTCATGCTTCTTGGCCAAGACTTCTGAAAGGCTTGTCAAGATATACGCTTGGACCTTCTCGTTTGCCCGTGTCCAACGCTTGTATGTCTCTCGAACATTTCGAGTGGCATTTAGAGCAAGAATAGGAGGACAATCCTCTATTATGAAAAAACGGAGGTCATTGCTAAACAATATAATGTTGATTGTGTTTTTCCAGGTTGTATATTTTTCACCCGTTAGTATGTCAGTGGCGAGCAGATTTAAAGTTGCGAAAGTCATAATAAATTGCTAAAAACATACAAAATATTTATATTAGTATATCTTGCATTAACCCATTTAGAAAAACCAATTAATTTTAGCAAAATAATCTTATGCACCCTAAGTGACATCTATTTTGCAATGATGCTTTAGTCAAAAGTCACCGTACGGTGATCAGGTGCCCTTTCACTAGAATGAGACTATCTCAACCTATGAAGCACAAACACAGATATGGTTACACGATACAAATACGATCGGATACGGCAATTCGTCAATTTGTAAAAAACTAAGATATGGATACGTCTAAGGATACACCATTTTTTTATATACTTTTTAAATATATATTTTTCTAAAAAATGAGGAAACTGATATATTGAAGATACATTTTCTTTTTCTTAAAAAAAATCTAGGATATAGATAAATTTAGCATACAAGTTAATAACAATAGCACAAAATAGAATACAAACATTGAAATACAATACAAAAAAAAGCAATATCTAAGATGTTGAAGTACAATAGTTAATAAAATGCAATAGAAAAGTGACTCATATTACAAAGAAGAAGAAGAAGATTAGAGGGAAAAGTATGAAGATAAACGAAGAACTTCATTGAATTGTTGAAGATATCAAAATAGTTTATATTTTGGTGGACTTTGAGAGGACTCAAATGTGAAGATGTGAAGGAAATGGGAAGGGAGATTTCCATGAGCAGCTGAAGAACGATAATTCCAAATTACAATCATGAATGAACAATACATTTACAGTCGACTTCAAATAAACGGTTATACAATTCAAATGCAGAAATTACAGCATGAACAACAAAATGAACAATGAGGGAAAAACTGTACGAACAAATGCAGAAGCGTCTCCATGCTTCGATGCGCACAACCGCTCGAACAACAGCAACACCGCACGAACACTTTGTGCATCCTCAACGATCGCCTCGATCACGAACTCCTCAGTGACACGAACGACCTCCACAGCACCACGAACGACCTCCAAAAAACCTTGACGGTGTTGAGTTGAGTATGACACCACCAATAAGGCTACCTTGGTATTCTCGGTGTGAGAATCCAGAGGGTGGGCTCTGTTCGAACTTGATATGAGGTAGACGAAGGAGGAAACAACGATCGCGTACATGGTGCGTTATTTTATGCGATGAAACAATAGAATGAATTGCAGTAATGAGAATGCGTTGAGCAACAAGTTTTCTCAGTAGAATCCAAGTATAAATCCCGCTGAGTTTCCTGGTAAGTCCAGGGTCGAACTCAGGGACTAGGGAAAACGGTATGCGGTGATAATTTTTAAGAAGACTTTGCGGTAACCAATAAATCAAAAGTTGTTTTTGGGTAGTTGTTTGCAGTAATAAAAAAAGTATGCGGCGGAGTTGAGACAAGACTTGATAATACGGAAGATGCGATGAATATGGGGAGAACGGGTTGAGAAGGGGTTCATCTAACACTTCCTAGGATGCGTTCATGTTATGCGATCATGTAACACACATACAATAGCAAATCATCTCTCAACGCAAATGCTTCGGCCTCTATTACTAAAACACATGCGATATATGCAATAAGTCTATAGGACCTACATAAGCCTCTATTCTTATTTATGCGATGAAAAATGACACACACACAAACAAGGCGACCACATAATATCATAACCTATCTCTAGGGTGCATGCGATGCATGTTGGCAAATAGAGCTTATCTCTAAGTCCTTATCTCATACTTATGCAGATCTAATCTTGCTCTCTCGAGTCTAGATTCTAACCTAGTTCTCTCAAGTCTTAGGTTCTTTCTTTAGACTCTCTCTCGAGTAGCTCTAAAGGGGTGTTGGGTGCAACATAAGACAAGACAATCGCATGCGGTGAAGATCCTAGGTCATATTAGCTTAGTTCTTCTCAACCCATTCAATAGATTTAGCTATTCGTGCGTGCTTTTAAGAGAGTGTACAGATGTAGATAAGCAAGTTCCATTTTATAGATATAGAATTGAAATACAAAATAACAATGCGAAATGAGAATAAAGAGCCTGGTAGCAATCTCTTGCTTCCCAAGGCTTTTTACACTATTCTTCTCTACTCTGTTCAAAAGATAGTCTCGCTCTCGCGAGAGTCGATCCTCTCTCTGCTTTTCCACGTCTTTGGGTTCTCTCTCGAGCTGACCAGAGTGCTCTTCTGGCGTTTCTTTCCTTCTCTTGCTCCGCCTTTTGAAGAAAAACTAAGAGCAAGGCTAACTCTATCTAAGGGAAAGATAACTGCCCGAACTAGACGAACCAGCCGACTTTCACTGAAAGGTGCCTTTGGTATTTATAGAGCTTCTGGGTGAAAGGTTTCTTCTCTCTTATGATTGTACGAATGGGATGGCATTAATTCTCTATTTGATGCGCCGAATATTTGTCACCAAAAAGTTGAGTGTACTTGCTACAATAGTTCGTTAGCGGCTTGTCAACTTAATTCGGAATCGACCGTAATCAGCTTTTTGTCCCATCGTGATTTATTATGCTTTTCACCCAGATGCACCCACCAAGTTGCATCGGCTCTATGTGGCAACCTTCTTGAGCAGATATTTACGAGCGCAAATCACTGCATAGCTTTGTGATGAAGCAATATTTTGATGCGGCCTTGCGTTAACGCAATCTTTTGATGCGCTCATTTAGCCTTTCGTCAACGTAAATTCTTGATGCACTCGACCGTTGATTTCTTCTGATCGCATTTTCCGCCTTGCGTCAATGCATATTCTGCATAAAAATATATAAGTTAACTATTTTAATGTGATTG
Organism: Benincasa hispida; assembly: GCF_009727055.1. NCBI lineage: Eukaryota > Viridiplantae > Streptophyta > Magnoliopsida > Cucurbitales > Cucurbitaceae > Benincasa > Benincasa hispida. Next base: position 61,094,447 of record NC_052352.1, on the reverse strand, counting down.
ACGCATGTGACCGCAATATTGTGAACTTAATACTTTTGGACGCAATCTTGCATATTTTTATCAACGCAAACCTGCATTGTTTAATAACTTAGTACTGTAATAACATGCATTTTTGTCCGTTATCAGTACACAACTGGGCAAGTGGGAGATGGTGGAGACCTATCATATAGGTCGATGTCCAATCATTTAGATAAAGCTAAGCGATCGTCTAGCGAAAGCTATACGATCGTTTAGCTCATCATTTAGCTTGGTCTGTCGCCTACAGACTCTACACGATCGTTTACCTTGGGCAAGTGATGTCTAGCAAAACTATGTGATCATTTAGTAAATACTATACGATCGTTTAGCTCGCCCAACCGTCGTTTAGTAAATCTGTATTTACTTGACGACTATGTGAGTTTCTTTTTTACCGAGAGAGAAAACTCAAATTCCTTTTCAATCTTTTGTAAAACTTCTTTTCAAAATAGGAAAACCATTTTCCTTTTAAACACACGGTTACCATGATTCAATAACCACCTACTAATTTGGTTATTAAAAGAAAAAGAATTAATTATCTAATAATTAATATAATTATAAATATAAATGATAACCAACTTATCATATTATATTTCTAACCTATAGTTTTAATATTTCATCTCATGAAACATATAAACCATAGTTCTTTTTCTATTCCATGGTACTTAATGTAAATCTCATTTACATCAATCCTCCACTAGATGTATCTTATACATCATACCGATTATATCATATAAAATCAAAATACCTCTTGTCAATTTAAACATTTCAAATCAACATCAAGAAACTGATTCTCAACTGAATCCATTGAGCTACCAAGGGGACCCCTGTAGCTTGAAGCTCCAACGGTAGGTGAATAACCGACTAAACTCTTTAGTCACGGGATCCACCATCCGTTAACTGCCAGACACTCCACTAAAGACCGACAACTGAACTCTTCTTACCACAGATATATTATGTGTACATCTTAACTAATCAGCAGTGCGACAACCCTTCACAGATTGCTCGTAAGTACAGCTGGGCCAATAATCGTTATGCCCCTGTAGTTACATCTGTCTCCTTGAGTACCACTGATCTCTCTAATGAACATAAGTCATAGTCCTACTACGACTGAGTCTTCTCTTCCAAAGAGAATCTATGGACACTATGTTCAAGACTCGGAACCAGCCCTTTAGGGAGCAATCTCTCTACTTATCCCTGCTTCGGGAAAGAAGTGAATTTCATCTTATGGATTGAGTTCCCAGTTCCCAGATTAGACAAGTCTCCAAAAAGGTAGGCATGTTGAGTTGGCAATCTGGCCACTCTCACCCATACTAATCAAAGAAACCGCTCTCAATGGTAGGAGTTCCCAAAACACTCAGGATTGAGGTCGTGTCACCTATGATCGTTTAGGTGAGATGTAAGTCTCTAGTATCAACGGCATTATATACAGAGTCTAGTCATCTCGTGGTCCAGGTCTTATACAAACTCTTTGTATAGGACACCCCCGCTCGCACATCTCCACATGAATGGTCAGGATCTACCATCTATAGTAATTTACAACACTTGCTGTCACACCCCCTTCCATGCCTTAACCCAAGACTTAGAAGAGAGCATGAAGACATACCAATAGAATTCTAGAAAATTTTTTACATTTACCTTTTTATCTATTTAAGATTAGAAACTTTGACATGTCTACAATAACCACACTAACTTATACATGTAGTCCAACTTTCTTACAATTTTTATATTACACAATCCGAGCCATGCCTTGAAAGATTACCAGTTCCTGGTGTTTGGTGGTTGAATGACTCTTCTTGAACGCTTCGTTTCACAACCGGAGCGGGGGGGGGGGGGGGGGGGGATAAAAGGAAAACATTTGGGAAATCATCACATAATCAATAATTGCATTATAACTAGTGCATACACATTTTGTAAATCCTAATCAAGCATTTTTCACCAAGCACAATGCTATTCTTGGCATGTCTATAATATGAATCACATAATAATGATAATAACTTTCATGGAACATTTTCTATACCCCGTTTTCCCCGTCAATGTTGAACATCGACTATTTTCCCGCTAGCTATGTTAGGTAACTTGACTATATTTCCACCGGTCGTCACCGACTATTATTTCCTGCCAACCGAAGCCGACTATATTTTCCCGCCAAGTACCTTTTCAAGCATGCTAACTATATATCCTAGGTACAATTTTAGTTTCCAAAACAAACATACAAACAATATCTTAATAAGCATAGTAATCAGATAAACATATATCCCTGATCATGCTAATTTAACATTATCCCCTATATATATTTACCTATATATAGAAATTATATCAACAATACAACACACAATAACCACTCACCGTTTACAAGGTTTCCTACTGGAACTTACTTTGAGAGTATTTCCCTGAGATTTCCTCCATTTCAATGAAATTTTCCAATTAATACTGTTATATCACTAAATAATGTCAAAACAGTCAAAATACCTTTTTATATTAAAAACACTAGCTTACCCTACTCAAAACTTTAGTCAAAACCTCAAAATAAGCCCTTTAGAGGTTATTTCAACCGTGGCTCGTGCGTGCAAGGGTGCTGGCAGGCAGTTGCGGCGTCAGGCCTTGCGCAGGAGATGCGCGTGCTACGTTGCACTGATGGCCGCAGCGTCACGGTCGACTCGTTAGGCTGGTGCGGCTTATAGTCACGGTCGATGCGTTGGGCTGGTGCGTTGTGCTGATGGCCGCAGCATTGCGATGGATGTGTTGGGCTGGTGCGAGCTTATGCGTCCGTGCGTTGTGTTGGTGCAGGCTTATATGTCCATCCGAGCCTTGAAGCTTGTCAACAAAACTTTGATTCCTCCAAACTCTAATTCTAATGGCAACCTAAGTATCTAAGCTTAATTCTCTAAATAGGCTTTTAACCCTAAAATTTTGGAAATGGCACGAGTGGACTGTTCACGACCAGCCTTTTTATTTATAGCTACTCTGAGCTTTCCTCCTAGCGACAACTCAACCTTTAGATGTCTCCTTTTTAAGCTGCCAACACTACATCTCTTCCAGTAATGCTTTGAGTTGTATAAATCTTGGTTTGCCAACAAAATTATTTACTTTGCATGTAATCTCAATCTTACACCTCCTACTTAAGTTGATAAGAGTAATTTTTAGCATGAAATATCCTTCTGCCATCTCATCTACTTAGTGCCTAAGAATGTTTATCCATAAAATTTAGCATCACCCATGAACGCATCTCTTGGATGGTGTCACCTTCTCTTGAGGTTTTTGTCAACGCAACCTTTGAGCATCGCATCCTTGGCCTTTTTCACACAACTTTTCTTTTGTCCATGCACCCACACATCTACTACTATCACATAGTGTGGCCATAAATTATTGCATGTCCTTGGCCGTCCACTCTCAAGCAATCAGGCCCATCGACGCATAGCCTTGTCATATGCTATCAAGGCATAGCGTTGCTGCACATCCTCCACGCATGCCTTCGACAATCAGCGCATACTCCCATCGTCTCACGTCTTGGCCCATATCAACGCATGCTTCCAACTCTGCGTGCCTTTGCGTCAGTGCATGCTCTTGCATCAACTGCCCACACTTGCCTTTGACCGCAAGCCTTCGGCTGCTACCCACGCATCCCTTGCGTTCAGCCAACTTAAGGCCCCCGCATGCGGTGTCCGTAGTCTCAAAAGACATTTGTTTCTCTTGGCCACCTTTTGATCCTCTCTATATCCAAATAACCTCTAGATGCTTAGTACCAACGCATAACCAACACTATCATCTTACTTATCGCAATATTTACTATTTTGTCTTGATCCACCACATATTTCTTTAACCAAATTCATTTTTATTAGTTACTTCTTCACACCACATTTTACTACTTAGAAATTTTCCTCCTCTTAGTAACCCACTACCGTCTAAATTTAGGGTTAGAGTCTTACACTTGTAAACCTCTACAAAGCGGACCATATCGTAGTGTTACTAGGTTCAGGTATCCCACCTTAATCCTTATACTACAGACCTATTTAGGTTATCACTTAAGGCATGATCCACTTGTATATCACATATACATTCTTAAGTTCACATAAGATAACCAAGAAGCTTTGTTTATTGGATATGAGTAAATGTCAGAATTAAACAACACTTATTTTATTCATTAAACAATGTGTATCTTTACAAAACAACGAGACTTCGGGAGAATTAGGACACCAATCCCAACAAGATAAATATTAGATGATTCTAGGGTTTGGTCTTTTATTTATTTTTTTCCTTTTAGTTTTGGACTTGAATAGTGAGCTTTCTAAATAGGTTGCCTAGTTTTAGATTGAGAAAAATTAGATGAGTTCATTGTCTTTTTTTCTTTAAAAAAAGGTACACGTAGAAATATATACGTCAAATCGCATGTCAGATACATATCTGGGAAGAATATGGAAGTATCGGTATCCAGTACGTATCTGATACGGATTCTTTTCCTCACATGAAAAATCTAAAAGTATCGGTATTCGATACGTGTCTGCTAAAATACAATTCACCCAACTCTCCCTCCTTCTCATATTTTCAATGGCTTTACCCATTGGCCATTGTCACACTCCTAGAACTAACTTCGGACTCTGACAACCACCTCCGATGACAACTCTGGCGATATACTCCGAGCTCCAACAACCACCTCCAATGACAATTCCAGCAATGAAATTTAGACTCTAACAACCACCTCCGATGATAGCTCCGACAACCTTAGTGTGACCAACTCCAACAACCAATTCTAGCCTCTGACAACCACCTCTAGTGACCCAACTTCGATGACCACCTTTGCGTTACCAACTCCGACGACCAATGGGCTTCGACAACAAACTCCGATGACCGACCCCGACAACAACCTTCGTAGGCTCCAACAACCACCTCCGACTACAAACTCTGATAAAAGTCACCTTCGATGATCACCTTTAAGCGAGCAACTCTAACGACCAACTCGAGGCTTCAACAACCACCTTCGACGACAAACTTCGACAACCAACTTTAATTCCACCTTCATGCGGCTAACTTCGGGCTTCGACGGTCACCTCTGACTACAATCTCCAGCGAAAATCATTTTTGATGATCAACTTCGACGACCACTTTTGCCTAACCAATCCAAGATTTGAAAACCACCTCTGATGAAAAACTTTGACAAACAACTCTAATATACCTTCATGTGACCAGCTTCAGGCTCCGACAATCACCTTCGACTACAAACTCCAGTAAAAACCATTTTCAATAATCAACTTCGAAAACCACTTCTGACTACTATAAAACTAATAACTGTTAAAGTATGTTGTGGGGTTTTTTATTATATAAAAAATATTATTTTGTCTACATTAAATGCAATATTTATACTTAATGAATTCACATATCAAATGAGTGTTAAGAATATTTAGACGAAAAGTATTTATGTAGTTGAAAAGTATGTAACATATAATTAAAAAAAACCATAAAATGAAAAAAAAATCCTAAAACATTTGCCAGCAAGAATTAGTGAAAAATATAGACGTGTTCTTTGATGATCCTCCAAATTTAGAAGAAATGAAAGTGAAACTTTTGAAGAAATGTGGTGACATTTCATTGGTTGTTACGATGATAAGGGATATTTAATTAAAAAAATTTATGACATAGTAAAAGTATAGAGCAATAATAAGAAGAATAATAAAAAGAAGAAGATGATAATGAAATTTTTGGAGAAAAATTAGTTAGGATCAAAAGTTTTGATTTCACTTTAGTTTCTCATTTTATTTAACCATATTTCTACGGAAAATGTAATGAGTTAATTGTTGTTCGTTGCCCAAAAAATAAAGAAACAAAGAAACAAAGAAAAGTTCTAAAAATTAAAAGAAAAAAATTGCATAAAACAAATATGGGTAGAATTATTGAATAAAAAAGTTTCAAAATAAAAAAAGTAATCTATAAAAGCATATTATTTAAAGTTCAAAAAACTGTATCAGATACCCAGACATATGAACTCAACTCTGCACCCCAAACACAGACATATGAACTCCACAGACATATAAACTCTACAGACATATGAACTCCATACATCTTATTTCAACTTAGTGCCCCAAATAGCCCATTAGGGTTATCTGATCTCATTCTCATCTATCTTCTAAAATCTCCACGATCTTGCTGTTAGGAATGGTGTCATAAATCTCTTGGTAGTCTCATAGTCTGTAAACTCTGTAAACATATTGTTATTTTATAAAATAAGTGTTATTTTATAAGCATTTACTCAATCTAATAAACTAAGATCTGAGGTTATTTTATGTAAATTTAAACAAGTATGTAGAGACATACAGGCAGATCTTGTTTAAAATAATGACCTAAATGGTCTATAGTAGATGCATAAGGAGGGATACCTTATCCTAGTGACACTACGGATATGACCTGCTTTGTAGATGTTACAAGTGTTATAAAGTACTACAAATGGTCTGATCCTGATCATTCACGTGGAGACATGCAAGCGGGTTATCCTATACAAAGATTTTGTATAAGACCGGACCATGAAATGATTAATCTCTTTATATAACGTCGTTAATAATAAAGACTTACATTTCACTAGGATGATCATAGGTGACATGACCTGAATCCTAAGTGAGTTGGAAACTTCTGCCTATGAGGGCGGTCATTTAATTTGTATGGTGAGAGTGGCCAGATTGCCAACTCAACAAGCCTACCATTTTGGGGATTCGTCTAATTAGGGAGCTGAGAACTTAGCTATATAAGACGGAATTCACTCCTTCCCCGAAGCAGGGATAAGTAGATAAATTGCTCCCTTAAGGGCTGATTTTGGGTCTTGAACATAGTGACCACACCCTCTCTTGGGAAGAGAAGACTTAGTCATAGTGGGACTATGACTTATTATTTATTAGAGAAATCAGTGGTACTTAAGGAGTTAGATGTAACTACAGGTGCAAAACGGTAAATTGGCCTAGCTGTACTTACGAGCAATTTGTGAAGGGTCATCACACTATTGATTGGTTATATCCAATGGACACAAAAATATATTTGTAGTACGAAGAGTGCAACTGTCGGTCTTTAGTGGAGTGCCCGACAGTTAACAACGGGTGGATATCGTGATTAAAGAGTTTAGTCAATTATTCACGTACGGTTGGAGCTTTAAGCTACAGGTCCATAAGGTCCCCTTGGTAATTCAATGGGTTCAAGTTGAGAATCAGATTTTGGGTTAGTTTGAAATGTTTAAATTAACAAGAGGTCATTTGATTATATATGATATAATTAAATTTATTCAATTATATGTGATATAATGATATGATGTAGGGGTGTTCATGGGTTAGGTTGGGTTGGGTTGAAAGACTTTTTAAACCCAACCCAGTTGTTCGGGTTGTAAATTTTTTCAGCCAAAATAATCCTTATTAAAAAAATGAACCCAATCAACTCAACCATGAAATTTTTAGGTTGGGTTTATTCGGGTTAATCGGGTCATGTATTTAAAATTTTATTCTAAAAAGAAGCAAAATGTAAATATATAAAAATCTAATTTAATTATTTTTATATATTGAATTAAGATTAACAACTCAATTTCAATTTATATAGTGAAAATTTTCTTTCTATAATGCAAATAAACTATTTTTAAGAGTTGTTGAAAAATAAATTATTAAAAAAATATTGGAANATGTAAATATGTAAAAATCTAATTTAATTATTTTCATATATTGAATTAAGATTAACAACTCAATTTCAATTTATATAGTGAAAATTTTCTTTCTATAATGCAAAGAAACTACTTTTAAGAGTTGTTGAAAAATAAATTATTAAAAAAATATTGGAATTAAATAAAATTAAAATCAATATATATAAATAATTGTGTTATAAGTAATAAAAATAATAAAAAAAATATATATTTTAAAGTTAATAATAAATTCGGGTTAGTTCGAGTTATATTAGGTGAACTCATGAACTGACCCAACCCATAAAATTTTCATTTATTTAAACTCAATCCAACCTAAATGAGTTGATAACCCAACCCAAACCGTACGAATTGGGTTGGGTTGATCGGTTTTTTCGAGTCATCGGGTTTTTTGAACACCCTTAATATGATGTATTTGATACATTATTTGATTGGAGGAATTAATATAAATATGATTTATATTAAATGCCATAAAAGAAAAAAAAAACTATGGTTTATGTATTTCATATGATGAAATATTAAAACTATAGGTTATAAATATAATATGATAAGTTAGTTACTGTATTTATTTATAATATATTCATTATGAGATAATTAATATTATTTTTCTCCAATAACTGACTTAAGTGGGAGGTTATTTATAGTTTATGGCTAACTATTGGATAAATATGAAAATAGTTTTCGTTTTGTTATAACACACGCTACAAGCATCAAGTAATCAGATTACTTATAGAGAGAGTAAATGATAGGCGTCGAGTATTCTATACGATAGTTACTCGTTGTTAGACGATCGAGTAGCAAGTCTATACGATAGGTTTCTTCTTACTACATGATTGAGTACCAAGTCTATATGATAGACTTCCTTCTCTTGTCGCATACTCGATCGTTTACCTTCTCCTTTCCTTTATCCAAAATCATACAGAGCCCACAACTTCTGGATTCTCATACCGAGAATACCAAGGTAGCCTTGTGTTGGTGTCGAGTTCTGTTCGAGGGTCGAGGATCGAGTTGCACTTGATTGTGATCGAGGATTTTCCAGTTCGTGCTGTTTGCTGAATTGCTTGTTGCATTCGTGTTGTTTGGACGCATTTGAGTTTGATCGAGGGAAATACGTGAAGAAAGAGTTCTTCAAAGGTATTATACTCGATCCCTTTGTATTTACTTTGAAGAAATATGTTGTAGTTTAGTCTTTATGCATAATCGTTTCTGAATGACTGTAAATATATATGTTCTTTCTCAATGGGGTTTGGAACGATCTGCTTCCACTTATTGGTTCTTTAATTTAGAGTTCCTTCACTTGCCGGCTCGCACAACTTGAATGAGGAGGAGAACTCCAATCCGACGACGATGAGCACGATGGGAATTCTACTTTCCTCTCCCGTCCTGTGCACTGCAACTTAAAGAGATGGAGAACACAGTACTTTCGATGACGACGACTAGAAAATTCATCTTCTCCAGCGTTGATGCAACTCGAAATTGTATTTTTTTTTCCTAAATAACGAATCGGAACGTTCCGATTCTACACGATTCACACAATTCAAAATCATGAATCGTGCGATTCCTCAAATTTGTGATTTGAAACATTTCATTTGGTTTGATACGTAGCGTACGATACATATCGCGAAACGTATGTTTTTGACAACCATGTATATATATAATTCTTCATTATTTCATTTAGATTGGATATTACAATATTATGATAATTTCATATGCCAAAGAAGCAAAAGTCATTTACTTCTTATTGCATAGCATACCTTTTGAATGTCTAATTATTGACATGTCAAAGATACAAAAAAAATCAAAATACAACAAAAAAGAATCTTCCAATATTCTGATTCATCCATTTCTCCATTACACTATGATTCTACTAGTGGTTCTTCTTGATGTGAGCGTGGTTTTGTCTCCTTTTTGTAACCAATTGTTCTTTGAAAATATAAATTTATGCTACACATAAAGTATATTCTTCAATTGAAAGGTTTCTCTTAGATATAAATGAAATATATGTATAAATGTGAGTTATGGTAGGTATAAATATATGTATAAATTTTCTCTGATCACTCCAATATGAGTGATAAGGCATAACAAAATTGATCCATTATTCAAATGAAAGATAAATTTTAGGTCATTCTTCTTTCTTTCTCATGCAATGTAAACAATATGATCTAGAAAATGTTCATAGCCTAAAACAACCCTCCCAACCATGATAATTTAAGATTTGAGCGAGCCTTTCTATCCATTCAAATTCAGGTTTATAAAGCTGGATTTAACACTAGATGATTTAGATTTCAAGCACCATATTTTGTCAATTGGGTGTGTTCAAAAGTACTATTCACATCAACAGAATTATGAGATATTCCACAAATTTGAAAAAAAAAAAAAAATCTCAATTGGCAGATAATCTTTTGCCTTTTTATCATATTTTTGGTCTGAGATAAACGACAGACAGTATGAGTAGGAGGTACATAATCTGCCATACATATTCTCAATTTCTTCAAAAGCATTCTCGAGCATTCCCATTTCAATAGACATTCGAAACATTCTCCATTTCTATAGACATATTCGAAACATTTCTCATCTCTACTGACATATTCAAAACATTCTCCATCTTTATGAACATATTCGAAACATTGAGGGTTGGCAACGGGGCTAGGGTGTCGGTTCATCCCACTTGATGGGGAATTTACACATTCAGTCGTAGAAATGGGTATTCACGGAGATCAATTCATTGTTTTCCCTTTTGTTTCCCATGTGGATTTTTTTTTTTCAAAATTTTTTTCCTAAAATTCACTTTGGTTTGGGCTTGGACACTTTATTGGATTTTAGATTGGGTTAAATTAAAAACTAAACTAAACTAAATATAAAATGTTAAATACCTAATATATAAATATATAAATCTATATATATTTAAAAATCTAATTGGGACGGGGTCGAGGACGGGGCGGGATACCCTCCCCATTCCCTTACCACCCTCAATTCGGGAACCCTTAAGAGGCTCCGATTTGAACCCATCCCAGTTAAACTCGAGATTTCCTATAGGAAAATTTTCCAACCCTAGAAACATTCTCCATTTCTATTGAAACATTATCTACATAATTCTCCATGTCGTAGAAACATTCCTCATTTCTACTTATATTATATCTTAGTAGTAATAATAATTCTAAACCATTTAATTTAGTTGCTTATATTTTAATTTTTCTCAAATTTTAAATATTTTTATTGACGACAGCTTTGGTTGTACACCCGTTTTTTTTCATATAAACGACAATAATTAGAATTTGACTCTTTTTTTTTTTAACAGTAAAAATAAAACTAAAAAAATTGGAAAAAAATTGTCACAACAAAACCAAATTTTTGTGGGTTCTGAAGTGTCCATCTATAAAAACATTCCCCATTTCTACGGGATCATGAACATTGTTGATGAAATCTTGAAGCAGATTTTTTAATATGATCTCCATCCTCTTATACAGAGAAATCAATGCTTCACTCTTTTTTTTCTTCTTAAAAACTTATTTCTTGAGATACCTTTTATAGACTCTCATTTCTACTATTCTATCAATCAAAGTTATGAATAAAACCAACTATAATAAATAAATGGTAAATACATCAAATTTTTTGTTTCTCTGGCTACTATTCATATTGTTTTTTTTAGTTTAGAATGAAGTCCACGAAAGCAAATTGGTTCAGACAAAAATTTGGCAGAAAGCTTGGAACAGAAAGCACCACATTTTTTAGCTGGTAAAGTTTTCTTTCACTCAAAACTCTATTAATTTTAGTATTCAGATAAAAAAGGAAAATTCTTCCCTCTCTCAGTTTCTTTAGATGAATTTTCTCTAGGTTCTAGAGCTCATCCAATGGGGATATTGTTGCATGCACGGATGGAATATGAAGGAAAAAAAAGATCGACACAAAAGTTAACGTGGTTTGGACAAAGAACTACAATTTTTTTTTTTTTTTGCAAGGATGAGTACAAATTTCTCTCCAACTCTCTTAGTTTTTACTCTCTACTTTAAAAGAACCCTAAAAACTCCTTTTATATATTAGGAAGATTTTAGTTAAAAAGATGTATAATAGAAATTTAAAAATAGTTTTTAGTAACATTTTTAAGTAGTTGTTGGATTCATATTAGTTACAAATTTGCATCTTGAATCCAACTTTCTATTTTTCAAGACCTTCTAATCTTTGACTTTGTTTATAGGTATTTTGAAGCCTATTAGCTTGAAACACCTTTAGAGCTTGAGCTTCGACACTAGTTTAGATGTCAGTAGCATTATCAAAGCCTATCAGGTTTGGTCCAAATAGGAATACATAATCGGTTAGAGACCTCCTCTTGTCTATGTCTCCTGCAAAATTAGAGTCTACATAGCCAATTAACTATGAATCTAATTCATATGCTTTTTGATAGTTCAATTTAGCATTTTTTTTATCAGATTAGGTATCTCAAGGTCTATTTTGTAGCTTCCCGATATCTCTTGCCAGAATTAAACATGTATATGCTCACAAGACTAGCTGAATAGGATAAGTCTAACATTGTAGAGATCATTGGGTACATTAGACCAACTACCTAACTGTAGGGTATTTTCTCCATTTGTTGCTCGTGTTCTGTGTTAGCATCATTAGGTGAATTTGCTGAGGAAAGTTTTAAGTGTTGGGCAATAGAGATTGATACAGGTCTAGCATCATTTAGGTTAAACCTTCTAATTATCTTCTCACAATAGGCTGACTGATTATGTTGAGCATTGACTGATTTGAATCTCTAGTAATGTCAATCCCTACAATCTTTCTTAACTCATCCAAGTTTCTCATGTCAAATTCTTTACAAGCTTTAAAGCTCCTAACAAGTAGCATATCATCAACATACAACAGTATGTAGTTCTTATCCTTGTAGGATGTTAAGTTGACATAGGCACACATGTCATAAGAACATAGGAACTCCTCTATGTAATCATTAAACCTCTTGTACCAGCATCTAGAAGATTGTTTTTGCTTGTGGAAACTGATATTTGACTGAATAATTTCTTGTGTATTAACACTAAATTTACATAGGAAATTCATAGAAAGGACGATACCCTAATTATAGCCTAAATACATAAATTAAGACCTAAATATCTCAACACCCTCCCTCAAACTCAAGGTGATGGAAACAACTTGAGTTTGTAAGTGGATAAACTGAAACAACTGGATGATAGAAACTGAAGAAGCAATTTTGAATCAAAACATGGTAGATCTGGGCGGGAAGCAGAAACTCATGAAGATCTGGAACACAGAGAACTTCTAGGCTGGAAACAGGAACTCACGAACTTCTAGGTTGGAAACAGAGACCTTCATAAAGATCTAAAACAAAACCCACGAACTTCTAAGCTGAAAATAGAGATCTACGAAAATATCTAAAGATAAAATGAAACAGAGACTCTAGAAAATCTAAAAACTGAACAAAGACTGAAATCGATAAAAGAATAAACTAAGAACCAAACTGAACCAAACTTGGCTGACTAAATTAAACTAATTGGGCTGACTAAATGAAACCAAACCAAGTTGATTGAACCAATCGGTCCATCTGAACCGATTGGAGCAGGGGCGAGCATCGGGTGGGGGAGCATCGAGTAGGGGAGGATCGAGTGGGGGATGTTTTGCTGCAGATCTGGGCAAACATCGAGTTCTTCATAATGGGGGAGTTTTGGACCGGATAAAGTTTTAGACCAAATCAAGATTTGGATCAAGTTCGATCAAGGATGAGTTCTGGACCGGATCGAGTTCTTCACAGTGGGGATCAAGGATCGATGACTTGAGGATTGAGGCAGATCTATAGATTTGACCAATCTGCGTGGCTGGAACGGTTGAAGGTTCATGTCTGGAGAATTTGAACAACAAAATTGGAGCGAATTGAAGATGGATTAGTTTGTAGATCTGCCTTCGTCGGTCAGCCGTCGACGGAGGCAGAGATCGAACAACAACAACGACTGAAAAATAGTAAACTTTAGAGATTAGGCTCTGATACTATGTGGAAACGGAAAGTAAGTCTTGTGTATTAACACTAAATTTACATAGGAAATTTATAGAAATGACGATAACCTAATTATAGTCTAAATACATAAATTAAGACCTAAATATCTCAACATTGCTCATAGTAGGATTGTGGACGATGGGGGAAACCATGTAGTTAGTAGGATTGGGAACGGGGCATTAGGATTGTGGGTGGGGTTACCCATATCAGAAACCATTTTGGTGGCTAAGGCCACGAATCTAGCTGCCTTAGTTGTCCTATGGCAAAAAAATTTTGTGTTTGGTGCTAATAACATTGGCATTTGCAGCATCAACTTGATTATTTACGGCACAATTTGCAGCAAAAATGGCTTGAATGGTGGCGGTAATGGCCACGGTAGCAGCGGTAAGGAAGTTAACGTTATCCAAGGGGAAATATGAGGAAAATGGGTGACAAAGAGAGAAATGGAGACGGAGAGAAGAAAAATGGATGACAATATAATTCCAAATTGCAAGGTAGGCCACGATAGGTGAGAAAGAGAGGAAGAGATAAGGAAAATTATGGATATTATGATTCTCTATTTAATTCATAACTCTTAATCCTTATCCATGGATATCATATTGCAAGTCGGGACACAAATGTCTACAAACTCACATTCTTATCTTTTAATTTCAAGATGCTCTATAATATAACCTTCAGATAAAAAAAATTGTGTAGCAGTCCAAAATCAACCACGGTTATAGTGCAATTCTTTTTTACTTTCACACAGCCATAGCATTGATCATAACTTGACTTAAAACACCCACATATGTTTGCAACATGACTTATTGACATTTCTTCCACCCCGATGTCGGCGATGGCTAGGGCTCGTATCACTTTGCCTTGCAGGTCGACTTGGGCTTGCCATTGTCATGCTTTGGGTCATACGATGGTTAGGACCAAGTTTGGTCCCAAATGAATTCATATCAGCTCAGAGTTCAACCTCGAAAAATAGGTTGTCTATGGTAGGAATGGGGTCGGCGGCACCCATGTCAATGGTAGAAATGGAGACGATAAAGTCAGCCAAGTAGTTGTTAGGATTGGCGATGGTGGGGGCAGCAATGTAGTTAGTAGGATTGCGGTCGATAGGGGCGATCATGTAGTTAGTAGGATTGAGATGGGAGTGGCAGCCAAATTTGGTCTCAAATGCATTGATATCAGAGTTCAGCTTCGACAAATAATTTGTCCATGGTAGGAATGGGGTCGGCAACACCCATGTTAATAGTAGGAATAGGGATCATGGAGGCAGCCATGTAGTTGTTAGGATTAGGGACGATGGGAGCAACCATGTAGTTAGTAGGATTGGGGATGATAGGGGCAGCCATTTAGTTAATAGGATTGGGGATGGGAGCAGTAGGATTGTGGACAGGATTAACTATATCAGAAACCATTTTGGCGGCTAAAGCCACAACTCTATTTGCCTCAAGTACTACCATTCTTATGGCATAAATGTTTATGTTTGGTGTTAAGTATTTGCAACAATTTGGGCGGCGTCCATGGCGTTATTAGCATTAGCAGTTGTAGCATCAGTGGCATCGACTTGATTAAAATGGGTGACAAAGAGAGGGAAAGGGAGACGAAGATGAACTGTAAAAGTTTGAGAAGAGAAATAATGAGAGTAGGTGGTGTAGAAGTTGAGGTGTGAGAGATGGAGATGAGGAAGAGCAAAAGTTATAGGTCATATACTTCAAAAGTACTTGAGAAGAAAAATGGATGACAATATAATTCCAGATTGCAAGGCAGACAATCAGTGAGAAAGAAAGGGTGGGAGATAAGGAAAATTATGGATATTATGATTCTCTATTTAATTCATAACTCTTAATCCTTATCCATGGATATCATATTGCAAGTTGGGCCACAAACGTCTACAAACTCACATTCATATCTTTTAATTTCAAGATGCTCTATAATAAAACTTTCACTTCTCTTTTTTTCTTGTTCCAGTTTCCTAAATTTAAAAATGTTAACAGCCATTTAAAAACCAAAGACAGATAAAAAAAAATCGTGTAGCAGTCCAAAAATCTAAATTTGCCCACATCTATTTCGGCATGCTACATCTTTGTTGCAGCCACGATCATTAGCGCAATTCTTTTTTACCTTCACATAGCCACAACATTGATCGTAACTCGACTTAAAAAACCCAAATATGTCTGCAACATGACTTTTGCCGACATTTCTTCCACCACGACGTTAGCGATGGCTTGGGCTCGCATTACTTTGGCTTTCAGGTGGGCTTGGGCTTGCCATCGTAATGCTTCAGGTCATACTACGGTTAGGACCAAGTTTGGTCTCGAATGCATTGATATGAGTTCAGAGTTCAGCTTTAGAAGATAATTTGTCCATGGTAGGAATTGGGTCAGTGGCACCCAGGTCAATGGTAGGAATGGAGACGATAGAGGCAGCCATGTAGTTATTAGGATTGGGGACAGTGGGGTCAGCCATGTAGTTAGTAGGATTGGGGACGACAGGGGTAGCCATGTAGTTAGTAGGATTAGGGACGATAGGGCAGCCATGTAGTTAGTAGGATTGGGGATGAGAGGTGGACAGGGTTAACCATATAAGAAACCATTTTGGCGGCTAAGGCCACAACTCAAGCTACCTCAGCTGCTACCATTCTTATGGCATAAATGTTTATATTTGGTGCTAAGTATTTGCAACCCTTGGGACAGCATCTGCGACATTATTAGCATTGAAAATTGCCACAGCAATGACATTAACTGTATTATCTACGGCACAATTTGTAGCAAAGGTGGCTTGAATTGTGGCGGTAATGGCTACAGTAGTAGCGGTAAAGAAGTTAAGGAAAGATGAGCAAAATGGGTGACAGAGAGAAAGAAAGGGAGACAGATGTGCACTTCAAAAGTTTGAGAAGAGAAAGAATGAGAGTAGGTGGTGTAGAAGTTGAGGCGCGAGGGATGGAGAGGATGGGATGAAAAAGTTATAGGTCATATACTTACTTGGAGAAGGAAAATGGATGACAATATAATTCCAGATCACAGGACAGGCCACGATGGGTGAGAAAGAGAGGAAGAAAGATAAGGAAAATTATGGATGTTATGATTCTCTATTTAATTCATAACTCTTAATCCTTATCCATAGATATCATATTGCAAGTCGGGTCACAAACGTTTACAAACTCACATTCTTATCTTTTAATTTCAAGATGCTCGATAATATAAATTTAACTTATCTTTTTTTCTTGTTCCAGTTTCCTAAATTTACAAAATTTTAACAACCATTTAAAAACAAAGCCAAAGACAGATAAAAAAGATCGTGTAGCAGTCCAAAAATCTAAATTTGCCCACCTCTATTTCGGCATGCTACATCTTTGTTGCAGCCACGATCATTAGTGCAATTCTTTTTTGCTTTCACATAGCCACCACATTGATCGCAACCCACTTAAAATACCCACATAGCCATTTCAAAACGAAGCCAAAGACAGATATAAAAGAAATTCATGTAGCCGTCTAAAATCTAAATTTCCCACCTCTATTTAGTGCAATTCTTTTTTTCTTTCATATAGCCACAACATCGATCACAACTCGACTTAAAACACCCACATATGTCTGTAACATGACTTGCACCGACATTTCTTCCATCCAATGCTCGCGATGGCTTGGGCTTGCATCAGTTTGCTTTTCAAGTTGGCTTGGGTTTTTTATTGACATGTTGGATCAATGTGTTGGCTTTTTTACCCTTAATCTCAAATTAATTAATTTTAATTAATTAATTAATCAATGTTTAGATGATAACAAACTCAATTTTTAATTACTAAAAATTTAACGAAAACGATATGACCGAAACAAATCTATAGAGAAAATACCGACATGGCATAACCAGACCATTTGTATGTAGACATGTGGCAGCATATTGGTTGAATGGTGGATCATTCGGAGATTAACATATGATTGACTTTTGATTTTTTGATTGATTTAAAAAATAAAATTTAAAAGAAATTTAAAAGGAAAATAAATTTAATATTATTTTATGTTTGTGTCTAACGACCAGTTTTTTACACCTGGTATGTTTTTTTTTTATTGACTTTAAAAAGAAAATGAATTAAAAGGAAAATGAATTTAATATTATTTTATGTTTGTGTCTAACGGCTAGCTTTTGACACATGGTATGTTTTTTATTTTTTGGATTAATTTTAAAAAGAAAATGAATTTCAAAAGAAAAGAAATTTAATATTATATTTTGTTTGTATTTAACTACTAGTTTAGTTTAAAATCTCCACCATTGATTTTTCTTTTTCAAAATCCAATGGTCCAAATTAATTGTGGCGTTTCTAAAATTTTTTCATCTCTATATAAACATCTTCCTCTCCAAAATTTTGTACGAACAAATTTTACATTTCATAATCCTTCAAAACTCAAAAGTTTCCATTGTTGCTCTCTCTAAGCTCCCAATTTTTTTTTTCTTTTCATCCTTATTCTTGAGAGAGTGTTATTGTATGTGAGGATAAATTTGTTGAGTGCTAAAGTAAATCCACTCTTGTATGAGAATGTATGTGTTCTTAAAATTCAACATTGTAAGGTTAATCCTAAACCGTGGAAAGGATCGGATTTGCTCTTGAACCCGTTAAAAGGAGCGGTGATGTAACGCGTTGGGCTCTAATCCTAGGAAAGAGTCGGAAAGATTTTATTCAAATTCCCAAGAGGCGCTTGGGAGTGGAGTAGATCGAGTTTTGACCGAACACTATAAAAATTACGGTGTTTCTTCTCTAACTCTTTCCTTTTTATTTTTGCAATTAATTTAAGCAATTATTGTATGTTTTAGTTTGGTCTTATTTATTTGCTAAAATTTGATAAAATAAACTATCACATTTTTGTCATCTTATTTGTTGCATAAATTGAATTTTTTATTATTTATTAAAAAGTGTATTAATTAGTTTAATTGGGTTATTTTAGAAAAAAAAAATTAAAACCCTATTCACCCCCTCTAGGGTTGCCATATTGATCCAACAATTGTATTAGAGCGGTTGCTCTTCTTGAAATATTTATTTCTGATAAAAACTTAATTGTTTTTGACTATAGCAACTTTTAGGTTTATCTATTTTACCGATAGTCAATTCTTCTACAAAGCCTCCTTCTTTAATCGTTACTTTATTAGTTATTGGAAAAACAGAATAGATTTTTCTTGCTTTCTATTTGATTATATTTATGCATATTATTGAGAAGTTTAAAAATTCCAAAAAAGATGTTGATGGTGTTAGCCTATAAAACCTAAGAAGAAGGTCAATAAAATGAAAGAAAAACATGTTGTTTAAATGTCAAAGCTATTAATTGCTTATTTTGTGCTTTGAATGAAATTGAGTATAATAGAGTGTCTATTTGCCAAACCGCTAAAGAGAATATGGGATAAATTAGAAATTATTCATGAAGAAACTAGTCAAGTAAAGAAACAAAGATTGACATGTTAGTTCATCAATATGAAATGTTTAAAATTGATGAAAATGAAGCTATTTTCGATATGTTTATTAGATTTACTAACATTGTCAATGCCTTAGAAGGACTTGGGAAAAAGTACTCAAATCTTGAGAAGATAAAGAAGCTATTGTGTCTTTGCCTAAAACAATAGGAGCCTAAAGTCACCGCCATTCAAGAGCCAAAGGATCTCAAAAATCTTCTCTTTTTTT
>NC_052352.1:61039310-61074306 GCF_009727055.1 Benincasa hispida | reverse complement strand
TATTATGTTTAGTGTATGTCTTTGTGCTAGATTTCAATCTTGTTCTAAGGAATCACATTCACATGCTGTTAAAAGAATTTTTATAAATATTTGCTTGGTACTATTTATTAGGCTCTTATGGTATCCTAAGAAATGTTTGAAATTTAATTTGGTAGGATATTTTCGATGCGGATTTTGCGGGTAGTTTGCTTGACCGTAAGAGTACTAGTGGGACTTGTCAATTTCTGGTTAGTTCCTTAGTTTCTTGGTTTAGTAAAAAGCAAATTCGGTTGCTTATCCACTACGAAGCGGATATTTGTTGTTGCTAGTTGTTGTACTCAAATTCTTTGGATGAAACAAACTCCTTTGTGATTTTGGATTAAAGTTTGATAATGTGTCTATATTTTGTGATATACTAGTGCTATTAATTTGACTAAAATCCTATACATTATTCTAGGACTAAGCATATTGATATTAGGCATCACTTTATTAGAGAGCATGTGCAAAATGATATATTACTCTTGAATTTGTAGGCTCTAATAATCAATTAGCGGATATTTTTACCAAGCCTTTGAATGAAGAAAACTTTTACAAAAAATAGGCTTGAGCTCGGTATTATTTGTTGTGATGTATCTTGATTTTATAATTTTATTTGTTAAATCTTTTAGAAGACATTTTGATAGGGGGATATGGAAAGCATGTGTTTATATTCTTAGGGGGAGTTGTGCTAAATTTATGTTCATGTTTTTAAGGGAAACATTTATGTAGTTCTTAAATTTTTCTTAATTATTTTTTTTATGATTCCAAAGGGGGAGAAGTTTAAGAAAAATATGCTATAAATTTGTATGATTTTGATTGTATTAATTAGGGGGAGAATTTATTTTTTTGAGTGAATTTCAAGAATGATCTTTATGGTGATATGTTGAATTTTATTATGTGCTACATATGGTCTACAAGTATTTCAAGCTATTTTTCTTGAATGGTTTATCAGAGGGAGATTGTTGGCTTTTTAGCCCTTAATATCAAATTAATTAATTTTAATTAATTAATTAATCAATGTTTGGATGATAACAAACTCAATTTTTAATTACTGAAAATTTTAGTGTTTTAATATGTCCATAGCGTAGAACTCGGAACAACGATTCTAACACCTCTTAAATCACTCAAATCGGAGCTAAAACGAAGATGATATGACCGAAACAAATCTATAGAGAAAATACCGTGGTGGATAACGTGGCACAACCAGACCATTTGTATGTAGATATGTGGCAGCATATTGGTTGAATGGTGGATCATTAAGAGATTAACATATGATTGACTTTTGATTTTTTGATTGATTTAAAAAATGAAATTTAAAAGAAATTTAAAATGAAAATAAATTTAATATTATTTTATGTTTATGTCTAATGACCAGTTTTTTACACATGATATGTTTTTTTTATTGACTTTAAAAAGAATGAATTTAAAAAAAATGAATTAAAAGGAAAATGAATTTAATATTATTTTATATTTGTGTCTAACGGCTAGTTTTTGACATATGGTATGTTTTTTATTTTTTGGATTAATTTTAAAAAGAAAAGAAATTTCAAAAGAAAAAGAATTTAATATTATATTTTGTTTGTATCTAATGACTAGTTTAGTTTAAAATCTCCACCATTAATTTTTCTTTTCCAAAATCCAATGGTCCAAATTAATTATGGTTTCTAAAAATTTTTTCATTTCTATATAAACTATTTTCCTCTTCAAATTTTGTACGAACAAATTTTACATTTCATAATCCTCCAAAACTCAAAAGTATCCATTGTTGCTCTCTTTAAGCTCCCAATTTTTTTTTCTTTTCATCTTATTCTTGAGAGAGTGTTATTGTACTGTGAGGATAAATTTGTTGAGTGCGTAAATCCACTCTAGTGAGAGCTGTATTGTGTTCTTAAAAAATTCCAACATTTGTAACAGTTTGATCCTAAACCGTGAAAAGGATCGGATTTGCTCTTGAACCCGTAAAAGGAGCGGTGATGTAACGGTTGGGCTCTAATCCGTGGAAAGAGTCGGAAAGATTTTATTCAAATTCCCAAGAGGCGCTTGGGAGTGGAGTAGGTCGAGTTTGACCGAACTACTATAAAAATTACGGTGTATTCTTCTCTAACTCTTTCCTTTTTATTTTTGCAATTAATTTAAGCAATTTATTGTATGTTTTAGTTTGGTCTTATTTATTTGCTAAAATTTGATAGAACTAAACTATCACATTTTTGTCATCTTATTTGTTGCATAAATTGAATTTTTTTTTATTATTTATAAAAAGTGTATTAATTAGTTTAATTGGGTTATTTTAGAAAAAAGTTTAATTAAACCCTATTCACCAAGGATTGTCGATCCAACACAATGATGATCTGATGAGCCTTTTGCTGTCCCAGAAAGGCTTTGATCTTTGCCTTCCAAAGGGAAAAGTCACCCTTTCCGTCGAATTTTTCGATATCCACTCTTGTCATTGCCATTTCAGGTATGAATATGATTCTTGAACCTCCAAGATTCACTTTCTTGAAGTCAAGATTAGCTCTGATACCACTTTTGTTGGGGTGATAACACTAATTTTCTTTCACAAACCCAAAAAAAGGGACAAGAAACCTCAATCAAAGAAGTAAAGCCTATGAATGACAAAAATTTAGTAGAAAACTTTGAGGAGACAGCACCACGTTTTTTAGCTGTGATGAGACATGTGGTAAGGTTTCCTTTCACTCAAAACTCTATTAGTTTTGGTATTCATACCAAAAAGGAAAAATCTTCTCTTTTTTCTTCAGATGAATTTTTTATAGGTTTTGGAGTTACTCTAATGGCGATATTCTTGCATGCAATGATTGAAGATGAAGGAGAAGAAGGCAGACATAAATGTTAACATGGTTCAACTAAAGAACTAGCCTACATCCACAGAAGGACAACTTTCTTGAAGAACAAAAACGAGTAACCATTTCTCTCTATCTCTCTTAGGTCTTGCTCTCTATTTTAAAAGAAATATAAAATCTCCTTTATATATTAGGAAATTTTAGTTATAAAAATGTATAACAGAAATTTTCTTTAAAAAAAGTTAGTCGTTGGATTCATATTAGTTACAAAAATAAAAAATTGTCACATCAAAATCAAATTTGTGGGTTCGGTGTGGGAAGTATCAAATAGTATTTATTCTTGTATTTGTTGCATTTTTGGTACAACTCCTCCATCTGCTTCTCAAAATCTAAACATAATGCCCGCAAAGTGTTGTGGCCTTCTTTTACAAAGAAAATATGATAACGCATTAATTTTATTATTCTTTTGACCTCTATTACATCCTCATTATTTCTTTAACATGATGTGGCTCCTGAACATTGCAGCTTTGAATTCAGAGAAAACTATACGTGCACCACTGCTGAGTGCTGCAGTTTTGAATTTCAGCCAAGAGATCATCTGACGATATGGATCTTCTTGAACTTTCATTCCTCTAAGAAATTATCTTTCAGGCCTCTCGTTCTCGTCTCCTCTATCACGTTCTTTGAAGGAGAGTTTGGTTCTTTTATAGATAAAATGTGGGAACCAATTGATGACCAATTATGTTTCTACATTAATGTAACAGACTTCAACAATATGATCTGACAGTTCTTCTGGATAATGTTGGTTTAATGGATGAAGACATCTCTTCGTAGCATAACAATTATTCTTCAATATTATAGCATCAATGCTAAAACATATCGATGATTTCACAACTTCATGCACTTCTTCCGACTTTCGCTGATTTGACATGTTCAGATGATACCCTAACATTGCAGGGTAATGTTGACCAATCTATCGGTATAAGTCATGAAGACAATATTGTAGCTTCTAACTTACCAATGCTACAACATTAGTGTTTTCTTTACGTCTTTTCAGCAAGTGGTTGATGTGACATTTTCTTGATCAGCTGTAAGGTGGGCTTATATGTGGGTTCAAAGTAAGATGACACTTCAATTTCTATAAATTTGTGCATTATACACCTATAACACTATATGTGTATATGTATAATTTAAATACTTATTTGTCGCAAAACATGTTATATCATAAATAAAGATTTATGATCTTAGAGCATAAAATGCTTACTTTTGTAAGAAACCAACTTCCTCCATTTCTTCTCAATCATGAACACTGTTTATGGAATCTTTAAGTAGTTTTTTCTTTTAATATGCTTTTCATCTCATTGTACAAAGAATTTGAAGCTTTAATGAAAAACAACTAAATTAATAATAAATAGGTCCTACCTATATTTTTTATATAATAAATTAAAATAATGTAGTGACTATCACTTAGATTGCTCTCTTTTCCCATAAACCATTTTCATTCCTCTTGAGATGATGTTCGTAATCAAAAGCAAATGCTCTTGCACAAGGTTCGAGTTAATCATTCCAATTTCCTTTGATTAATAAATAATAATAATTTTAAACCATTTAATTTATTTTATTTTAGTTTCTTATATTTTAAATTTTCCAAAATTCATATTTTTACTGGTTGTAGCTTCGGTTGTACATCCAAATTTTTTTCATACATAGAGTAATGATTAGGTGCACTCTAGGCCTAATCCAAATTTTTTGGTATAATTCTTCCATCTGCTTCTCAAAATGTAAACATATAAAGTGTTGCAATGTTCTTTCACAAAGAAAATATGAACAACAAATTAATTTAATTATTCTTTTGACCTTTATTACATCCTCATTATTTCTTTAACATGATGTGGTTGCTGAATGTTTTTCTTGAATGTTGCAACTTTAAATTCAGAGAAAACTATATGTGCAGCATCTACTAAATGATGTAGCTTTGAATTTCGATCGAGAGATCATCGGTCTCCACGGATCTACTTGAACTTTCATTCCTCTAAGAAATTGTCTTCTTTGGAGGAGAGCTTGGGTCTATTTATAGAGAAAATGTGGGACCTCTTGGTGACCATTTAGGTTTTTACATCAAATTAATGTGACAATTCTTCATGATAATGTTGGTTCAATGGATGAATACATCTCTTCATGCCACAACATAATGATTATTTTTCAATGCTATAGCATCAATGCTACAATACATAGGTTATTTGATAGACTCTTCAAACTTTCGCTAATTTGACATATTCAAATGATAAGCTAATATGAATAATGACCAATCTGTCGGTTCAAGTCATGAGGACAGTGTTGTAGCTTCTAACTTGCCAATGCTACAACATTGGTATTTTATTTACATCGCAAGTGGTTGATGTGATTTTCTTATCTTCATCAGTTTTTCAAACGACATGTCACGATAAGGTGGGTCTATATGTCAGTTCAAAGTAGGAGGACACTTCACCACACCTTTACTTAAGCTGTGTTGCAACATTAACTTCTACAAATTTGCGCATTCTATGCCTGCAACACTTTTCTTTATGGATTATTATAGTATTCTTTCAAATAAATGTTATCGTAGGAACTGAATGTCGATTGTTGTACCATAGATAAACCCACTACCTTGAAAGCAAGATCGACACGACCTCGGTGCTAAATCACCAAAGTCGGTTGCTCCCTAAGGTTAACACAACTTTCGATCTTTTATGTGCACTCTGTTAGGATACTGATTCTTGAGATTCTTTATTATCATAATGGGTTGGTACAATCTACCGGAATAGGAACTAGACGATGAACAACTTCTTTATTAAACGATAGGAATCAAACAAGACTAAATGGTCGCTTATAGTTGATACTCGATTGCTTACCAAATGCTAAACAATTGTTTAGAAGTTCTACACGATCGCTTAATGTTACTAAACAATCGCTTACAAATTACTCCACGATCACTCACAAACTCCCACGAACGCATACAATCTATTACACAATCGCTTACCAGTTTCTATACGATCGCCTACCAATTGCTATACGATCGCTAAGCTCTGCTACACGATCGCCTAGTAGAAGTAGACGATGAGCGGCACACTGCAATAGCTTCTCCACGACAACGTCTTCCAAACTCCCAATCTTGAGATCTTCTCTTCCTCACTCCTGATATTCAGAATTCATTTCCTCTCTTTCCATTTTCTCCTTCTTTTAAACCTCCACTTTTCCCAACGAAATTGGAAGTCATCCTTAACCGATTCAAACACCTTTCCTTTATTCTTTCTTCTTGATATTGCCATATAATTGGGGTCCTATCATTACCTCCCCCCTCCACTTTTACCTTGTCCTCAAGGTAAAGCTCTGGTTATCCACCCCATTTCTTTAGCTACGTCACATGAAACACTGAGCGTATCGACACTGTTGTTTGAGGGTCCAGCCTGTAAGTTACTGATCTGGCTCTGTCCACTGCCTGATGTGCTCTGTAATACTTGGGAGATAATTTCACATTCTGTTTTTGCTGAACTCCAACATCATGTCGCTCTTTGTCAACAAACTTCCTCACTTTATCTGGAGCCACCCTCAAGTGCTACCTAAGCACGCGCAATGCGGAATCTGATGGAACACAAGACATACGCAGCGGAATTAGGATCTAATTATACTCTAATTGCTTTTGAACAGAAGGAAATAAGCATGCAAATCAATGGAAAAACAGTAAATAAAAGTGGATAGCAAACAACCTTTGTAGCTTCCGAACAACGCTTTTCCTCATCGAATCTCGATCCAAACTTTTCTGGACCACCACTAGAGTTGACCTACTATACTCTGGACTCAGAATCGGGTTGTGGGACCCGGTGGATGAAAAACCCCGAGAGAGAGAAAAGAGATGGAAAAAAAAGGAATGAATTTGGATTTTGGTTTGGGTTTTCTTTTTGAACTCCACACAAAGAAAAGAGGTTTTTTTCCAGCCCAAATTAGCAAACAAAATTGGCAAATTGTCAAAAAATTTTAATTTAAATTCAAAAGCCCATTTTATAGAAAAAACCATGCAACAATTGCATGAACCAAATCCATAAAAACCCAACACCTATAATCCACTATCTTAGTGGGCTCAATGTCTTCACTATAAGCTAACACCTAGCCCACTATTTTGTTAGTAGAATTATCTAACAAAAGTTTGGATTTTCCCACCAACTTTAGTCAAATGGCAAAATAGTCTTTTGGTCAAAGTCAAAATTTGACCAAAAAGTCAACATTTTGACATTTTATGATTTTTTTCTATGTTGACTAATTTTGACCTCCCGAACATGAATCCGCATTCATTTTCTCGAAATTCAAATCAAATTTGGATATAAGGTCGGTCAAAGTTTGACTTTTCAAAGTCAAAAGTCAACTCTTTGACTTTTTATATCTTTGGCCATTTCCATTATTTTCGAGCTTCCAAATATGAACATATTCATATTCTTGATATTTAAATCACATTTAAATATTAAAGTTGTATCTCTCAATTGAAAAATCGACCACTATATCACATATACTTAGTTTCTCTCTCTTCACCTAATTCAAACAATTTGAATTATTCTATCATACTGTTCTAAGTTTATTCCATATGAGCTAGTAGGAGAACCTAATGGACCTATAGATCATGGGCTCCAACGATCCGAGATTAGCTAGCTAAACTCTTTAGACGGAGCTAATCAACATTCGTTAACTAATGGGTCAGTCCACTATAGCCATGTAGTTGCATTCCCCTTACTATAGATATATTTGTGTCTATTTGATATAACCATGATTAGTAAGTTAATCCTTCACAGGTTGTTCGTAATCTCGGCTGGGTCATAAAAACCGTTTTACCCACAAGACTACATCTTGTTCCTTAAGTTCCACTGATCCTCTAATGAACAATTGGTTTAAGATGCAACCTATAAACCGAATCCCTCTCGGGCCAAGGAAAGGGTGGGGCCCTTTGTTCAAGACTTGGATTCGGTACTAAAGGGAACAACCTATCTACTATCCCTATAACGGATAGGAGTGAATTCCGTCTTGCACCCTATGTTCCCAACTATCCACCCGATCTTACCCCTTAAATGGGAGGCTTATTGGGCCAGCGATGATGAGCTGCCCTTATCTATGCAGATCTAAGGATAATTCCGAGTAAACAGGAGTTCATAGTTAGCTCAGGATTAAGATTAAGTTACCTAGGTCATCAATTAACGAAATAGTCAGTTTTATACATAAAATGGCATTTAGAACGTAAAAATTGACTATTTCATGGTTCAGTCTTATGCAAACTCATTGCATAGGATGCCCACACTCACATATCTCAATATGAACGATTCAAGATCACATCATTTGTACTAACTACAAAGTGGGCCGCATCCATAGTGTCCCCATAATAAGATGCCCAACCTTATTCATATACTATAGACCATTTTGGCTATATATTTGAACTTGATCCACATTTATGTCACTACATAAAGTTCAAACTACATTAACTAGCCTTAGGAACTTAGTTTATTGGATCAAGATTACTATTTCAATAACAACTTTATCGAAAAACAAAACAGAATATGCTTATTAATTTACAAACTACGAGTTTGAGGACATAAAATCCAATAGAATCTCTGTCTTGCATGTGTTGGCCCAAAGTCGTGTTGGTCGTACAATCATTCCCATAGTAAATCAACATTGGAGGTTTTCGTCCATACACAATTTGAAAAGGGGCCAAGCTAGTAGAAGCATTATTGTCACACCCCATCCCAGACCACCCTCTAGGAAAGGGCATGACTGCAACAGTTATCAACCCTTTTGTTAACACTTACTGCCTTATAACTCTTGTGAAATAACTCTGATACCAATATACAAATTCATACACAGCGGATCGATTAAGTCAAGGAGGCAAACTACAACGATCTAAGTATGCCCATTTTATTACAATGATATAATGTTTACTACAACTTCAAGACTTAACAACAAATTTACAAGAACAACTGTAAAACCCTCTGGAAGTGTAACTGTGGCATGTGGAGACTTTGACCTTAGCAGCACCCTGGAACTCCTCACCTTCTACTACTTGGGAAGAAAAAGAAAAACATTTGGAAAGCATGAGCTATAAAGCCTATTGAGTGACCAGAAAACTGATTTTTATCAAAAGAGCTACCCCACACTTGGGTACTTTTGCTCAGATACCTTCTCAACTGTGTCCTTCAGTATCAAGCTATTCAGATACCTTCTCAAATGTCCTTCGGTATCGAGTTTCAAGTAAAACTAGTCATATAAGGACTTTCTTTAATAAAACTTAAAAAACGTGTCTTTATCTGAAAGATCTTTCTTTAGCACATGGTTTCCTTAAAACATTGTAAATATTTTAGTAAAACATTTTAGTCACTCACCTTGATCGTTTAAGAACCTTTCTCTCTAGAAGTTCCTTTGTCACCTCGGGCTCCCTTTTGAACCCTAAAATCCAGATTCAATTTAAAGCTCAGATTACTCATAGTTATAGGATTTATCTAGAGATACTTCATTCTACACATATGCTCTAAAATATCTCAGAAATATTACCCTAAAATCTTAACTCAGAAATCCTCGTGGTTTTGCCGGAATCATCAAAACATCAAGACTGGCCCAGCTTACCCGATAGCTCGACCCTTCTGTATTTTCCTCATTCTCCAGCTCGATTCCTTGGAGCTTATTCTCTGGCAGCCCCACCATGAAAACTAGACTCTCATATCTTTCATATGGCTTTGGAATCACTCCAAACTCACGAGTAAATTGGGAGCAATTCTCGTCCCAAGTTGATGCTGTTTTCCAAACTTCACTGTCCAATGCGTCCTCTTTGAAGCTCTATGATCAACGCATGGATTTTGCTCTCAACGCAAGGTTTACTCAACTTTCCAGCTTTTTAAGATCTTTTTGAATTGTGATCTAAAAATTAATTCTTTTGGCCCTATTTATAGGCGTCCAAACCTTCTCCAAATTCGACACCTCCTACTTGGCTGCATGTCCAAGTGTTTCTCCCTCATACTACCAACATATCTTTTTGATCAACGCAATCTAAGTATCTTTCTCCTATGTAACCAACACATGAGCTTCAAATTTCATGTCCTCTGATGCAACCACCTTAAATGCTTAAGGCTTAAGGCTTCCTTTCAAGAAGACACATGGTTTGATGACATTTTTTAGGTGATCTCATCCTTTATATGCGTCCAACTCTTGGATGTTCAACGCATAGTCCACTACTCAACGCCTAGCAACCCAACTTAGCCATCGCAATCCAACTTAGCCATCGAAAGAGCCAGACATCACCAATGCATAGGATGGCCACTCATCCTCGACACATGGCTTGCTAGGTAATACCGCACGGCTTGCTCGGCATGGGCGCATGGTGTTTGGCATAGGCGCTGGCCACCGACGCATGGGCTTGCTGCATAGGCGCTGACCATCACTCGATGCATGGGCGTACTGCATAGGCGCTGGCTATCGCTCGATGCATGGGCGTACTGCATAGGCATTGACCATCGCTCGACGCATGGGCATGTTGCATAGGCGCTGGCCATCGCTCGACGCATGGGCATGGGCATTTGGTTGGCCGCTCGACGCATTGGGCTGCCTTCCAACGCATCACTTCACTTCCTTCAGCCGCATTGGTCCCTTCCAATGCATCATTTCACTTCCTTCAGCCGCATGGATGCATACCATCCTTCCAACGCATCCAACGCATCCAATGCATCCATCATATAGGTTTATACTTAGCCAATTTTCCAATTTTTCCCCATAAGTCAAGCTTCCAAATTCACACTTTTTCTTCTCCCTTTGCCCAAGTAATCTCTCCAATATCTTATGGCCAACGCATGGCAATGCCTAGTCCAACACTTAGTCAATTTTTCATCAATGAAAGCTTAACTCAAACTACTCAAGGAAAATCTATTCAACACCTAGAAATTTCCTTTACTTCAACATAGGATTTAACTTTTACTTAGTTAATTTCCTTAACCACCTGCTTAAGTAGGAATAATGGAAATCCGGGTTTCACAATTATATGTAGTGTCACTCTAATAGTTCGCGCAATGCTACCAATTCATCCATTCTTTCGATCGCTCACCACAGCAGCACCTCCCATTCATTTCCACGCTGCGATTCACCACCTCTGTTTGACCATCTGACTAAGGTTAAGAAACTGAGTTGTGATGGAGTTTGGTACCTGACAGTCGGAACGACTCTTGCCAAAAGTGATTCACAAACTCTTTGTCTTGGTCTGAGACAATGGACTTCGGCACCTCCACAGATCGATACACTTCCACAGTCGTTTCTTGTTTAGAAGTCACGAATTTTCCACAGATCAATCCCTTTCTTAAAGATCGGAATCGAGCCATCATTTTTTTTTAAGGCTTCCCAATCTTCGAACGGCTCTCTGCCTACCTTCAACCGGTACCAGTCTAATGCGATGCTGTCGAAATTCACAACTACCTCGGTCATTTTCTCAGATTCAGCCAACTTATGAACTTGAAAATCGCGGTCTGCTCTGTATAGCCACGCGACTGGATCACTTCCGCTAAACATTAGCATTTCCACTTTCTTAAACTCACTCCGGTCGCCATTCTCTTCTTCACCGGGTGCTTTCACCGAACTATTTGTTCTGTATACCTTTTTGGCATTCGATCCTTCTGCCTCTTCCGTCACCTTTGTTTTTTCTTTGGCCATTCCCGTAACATAAAAATCGAACATTTCTTGATGCTTCTCTGCTTGCAATTCCAATCTTTCAATGCTCTTAACTATCAATGCCAACTTCTCCTTTATGGTTGACACCTTCTGTATTCAAAGATTTCTTGTTCTAGTAACTCCAGTTTCTCTTCAAAAAGTTTTCGAACCATGTTTGCTCAAGTGATTGCTCTGATACCAATTTGTTAGGATACTGATTCTTGAGATTCTTTATTTTCGTAACGGGTTAGTACAATCTACCGGAATAGGAACTAGACGATGAACAACTTCTTTATTAAACGATAGGAATCAAACAAGACTAAATGGTCCCTTATAGTAGATACTCGATCGCTTACCAAATGCTTAAACATCGTTTAGAAGTTCTACATGATCGCTCAGTGTTACTAAACGATAGTTTACAAATTATTCCATGATCTCTCACAAACTCCTACACGAATGCATACAATTTATTACACGAACACTTACCAATTTTTAGACAATCGCTTACCAATTACTATACGATCGCTTACCCGATGCTACATGATCACTGAGCTCTACTACACGATTGCCTAGTGGAAGTAGATGATGAGTGGCGTACTGCGATGGCTTCTCCACGACAGCGTCTTCCGAACTCCCACTCTCGAGAGCTTCTCTTCCTCATTCCTCATAATTCACTACCTCCCTTTCTGTTTCCTCCTTTTAAACCTCAATTTCTCCCAATGGAATTGGAAGTCATCCTTAATCGATTCAACCACCTCTCCTTTATTCTTTCTTTTTTGATATTGCCACATAATTGGGGTCCTATCACACTCGTTGGAGACTAGGTTGGAATCAACAAAAAATTTCTAAGAATATAATGGAGCGAATAAGTAAAGGATGGAAATCTTGAAAACAAAGAATTTCTACCTTGATCTTGCTAAACTTTCTTCTTTAAGAAAAAGATGAGGAAGATGAAAAGGACAAGAAAACGGCTATAAATGGTTAGTTTCCAATGGCTACAAACAATTAGTTTCCAATGGTTATAAATGGCTAGTTTCCAACGGCTATAAAGAACTGGTTTCCAACGGTCATAAATGACTAGTTTTCCTACTTTTGTTTTTGCTATAGGACTTGGCCTAAAGTCATTTCCAACAATCCCAAGTGATTAATATAGCAAAGCAACAAGAGAAAAAACTTAAAAACCTTGAAAACTTTAAAAATGTTTTTGAGCAAAGATAGAGAACAAACTTGAGCATTAATATCTTACGATTTGAATTGATGCATAGTTAAGTAGGGCAATAACTTTATTAGAGAAAGTGAGTTACCTCTTGTACTTTCAATAACTATGGTTGAGACCCCACAACATGTTTACTCCTGAAATTTCTATCGATTTCGCGATAAAAGCATATTATTTAAGGCCATGCACATAGAATCTTGGGTCAACGTGAAAGCTCTGAAAAAATACCCTTAAACTTTTTCATAGAAAGCGACCACCCTGATGGAATACACAAGCAAGCAGTGGAAGGAAACAGAATCAATAAGCACTCTAATTACATGTAATTTGAGTTCTAAAGCATGCTTTTGTAGAAGATTGAGACGGTTTCAATTTGAACATACCTTTGATGAATTTTCCCAAATTCAAGGTACTCTTTACATGAATTCAGCTCCAAATTGATAGTGAACCACCAAAAGATATTTTCTACTATTCTTAGCCTTGAATTTGATGGGTGGAACTCAGATTTTGAGTGAATTTAGTGAAGGAAGATGTGGGTTTGTGTGAGGAAGAAGATGAATACAGCTGAAAGATTTTTCAACAATCAATCCTCCCTTCATCAGTCAAATTGATCAAGTTTTTATCATCCTCAACATGCAGGCTATCTTGAAGAATGCATAATCCACCTCAACCTTGAAGCTTAAGTGGGATATATGTGTTGATTTAGAAGGACACACTTTCTACTAAAAGAAAAGTGGGGTGTTTCCATTAAATCAACTATTTTCCATTTTTTTATTTTTTTCTTTAATTAATTCAGAATTAATTTTTTAAAAAAATCTTAATTTCAATTTTTGAAATTGAAATAAAATGAAAAATTAATTTGATTTTTAATTAATTAAATTTAATTAATTTAATATCAAATATCAAATTAATCACACATCTAATTTCCAACATGAATCTTATTTGTGTAATTAATATTTAAATCAATATTTAAACACTATAAACTCTCCAATTTTGTTTTCAACAAATTAAACGTTAATTATATAAAATATAATTAAACAAATTCTAATTTGATTTTGAACTTATTCAAATTCAAACAATTTCAATTTGAACATATTCAAATTATCATTCCAAATTCACTCAATTTAATAATTCAAGGTGTTCATATTTTACGAGCCAGTAGAGAGACCATATGGACCGACAGATCATGAGCTCCAACAATTAAGACCCCTGATATTACGTCTTGTTCCTTAAGTTCCCATTAATCCTCTAATGAACAATTTTTTTATGATCCAATCACTAAATCGGATCCCTCTCGGGCCAGTGAGAGGGTGGGCCCCTTCTTCAATACCTGGATTCAGTACTTAAGAAAAGAATGTTTCTCTTATCCCTAAATCGAGTAGGCATGAATTTCGTCTTACATCCTATGTCCCAGTTATCTACCTGATCTTACCCATGAAATGGGAGACTTATTGAGTCTGCGCTATTGAGCCAACCCTCACTCATGCAAATCTAAGGATAACCCCGAATTGACAGGAGTTCATAGTTAGCTCAGGATTAAGATCAAGTTACCTAGGTCATCTAAGCGAAATAGTCAGTCTTAAACAGTAAACAACATTATATATTCAGAGTAATTTATTTCTTGGTCCGATCTTATGTAAACTCATTGCATAAGACGCCCTACTTCTCATGTCAATTCATGGATGAATTGGATCACCTCCTTTGTAGTATCTTTACAACAACTTGTAACAACTATGGAGTAGGCCGCATCCAATAGTGTTACCAGAATAAGGTACCCAACCTTAATCATATACTATAGATCGTTTTGGCTATTTACTCGAACTTGATCCATTTTTATGTCTCTACATAAAGTTCAAGTATTCATATAATAGCCATGGATCTTAGTTTATTGGATTTAGATTTTATGAATACAATTAATAGATTCAATAACAACTTTATTGAAGAAATGTTGAATAACATCTTTATTGATAATAGAATATATTTAGGACATACAACCCAACAAATACCTTCACAATCACGTTAATTGCTTCATCAAATCTATCGCAATACACCACTAAATAACTGAACTATGAAGACTTCACATCTAGTCCATACCAGGACCAACTTCATGAAGTCTGTCAAAGATAAACCACTAAAAAACTGAGTTATGAAGATTTTACAATTATTCATCAAGTTCATTCCAGGACCACCCAAAAGGAAGACTGGAATTTTTAAAGGTTTTAGTTATATACATCCAATCTATACTAGGACAACCCAAATGAAAGACTGTGGACTTCTAAGTCTATTACTCTCCCTGTTAGGCATTTAGTGAGAGGATCTGCAAAATTCCTCTCAAACCTTGCAATGAAATAATCCTCTTTCTTTAATTATTTCACAGCTCCATGCCTGAGGTGTATATGTTGAACAAAATCAGACATGAGGATTTCCATGAGCAGCGGAATGATCGTTCCAAATTCCATTCGAAATTGAACACTAACAATTACAGTCAAGAAACAGACACTTATAGGTCATGCACAATACGAAATTACAAAATGCTTTAGATAATCAAAGGACAATAAATACATACCTTTGAAGACTCATTCTTCAAACTTCCTCGATCACGAATGCTCGTTCAGTCTCTAAGACAGCAACACAAGAATGATCGAACACAACGACCGCAACATAGCACGATCAACAGCAACCACCACGTGAACACTGCAAACACATAACGAACGGACTCCAAAACCTCGAACTCAATCGAGTTGAGTGAGGACACCACCACAAAAGTTACCCTGGTATTCTCAGTATGAGAATCCAGAAATGTGGGCTCTGTGTGGACTTGGTTAGTGGAAGAGACAGGAAGAATAACAATCGTGTAGACGATTGAGCAAGTGGGAGATGAGAAGTGTCTATCATATAAACGAATGCTCAATCGTTTAGAAGAAGGCAACCTATCATATAGAAAATGCCTTACGATCGTTGAGCTACGACCAACTAAGTGAACTATCGTATAGTAACACTCCACGATCGTTTAGTCTCTCCTTCAACTATTGTTTAGTAAAACAATTTCACTTGACAACATTCCATGAGTTCTTTTTCGAGAAAAGCAACTCTACAAATTTAGGAAAACCTTTTTCCTTTTATCTCATGGTTACCATAAAACCACCAATAACCTTCCACTCAATTGATTATTAGAGAAAAAGAGATAATCCATATTAATATTATTATAAATATATATGATAACCAACTTACCATATTATATTTATAACCTATAGTTTTAATATTTCATCTCATGAAACACATGAATCATAGTTCTTTTTCTATTTTATGGTACTTAATGTAAATCACATTTACATTAATCCTCCACTTGATGTATCTCATACATCATACCGATCATATCATATATAATCGAATTTCCTCTTGTCAATTTGAATATTTCAAATCAACACCAAGAACTGATTCTAAACTTGAATCCATTGAGCTATCGAGGGGAACTTATGAACCTGTAACTTAAAGCTCCAATAGTACGTGAATAACTGTCGGGCACTCCACTAAAAACTGACAACTGCACTCTCCTTACTACAAATATATTTTGTGTCCATATCAATCAATCAACAGTGTGATAACCCTTCATAGTTCGCTCGTAAGTACAACTAGGCCAATAACCGTTATGCCCCTGTAGTTACATCTAACTTCTTAAGTACCACTGATCCCTCTAATGAATATATGTCATAGTCTTATTATGACTGAATCCTTTCTTCCAAAGAGAAGTTGTGGCTACTATGTTCAAGACCTGAAATCAGTCCGTAACGGAGCAATCTATCTACTTACCCTTGATTTGGGGAAGGAGTGAGTTCCATCTTGTGTAACTAAGTTCCCAACTCTCAAATCAAACAAATCCCAAAAAAGGTAGGCTTGTTGAGGCCACTTTCACCCATACTAATCAAAGGCTCGCCCTCAAAGGCAGGAGTTACAAAACACTCAGGATTGAGGTCATGTCACCTATGGTCGTTTAGGTGAGATGTAAGTCTTAAGTATCAACGACGTTATAAAAGAGACTATTCATCTCGTGGTCCGGTCTTATACAAACTCTTTATATAGGACACCTCCGCTCGCATGTCTCCACGTGAATGGTCAGGATTTACCATCTGTAGTAGTTCACAACACTTATAAACCTTTACGAAGTGGGTCGTATCCATAGTGTCACCAGGATTAGGTATCCCTCCTTAATCCTTATATTACAGACCTTTTTTAGGTTATCACTTAATACATGATCCACTTGTATATCTCATATACATGCTTAAGTTTACATATAATTGTTGGGATTGGTGTCCTAATTCTCCCGGAGTCTCGTTGTTTGTAATTATACAAATTGTTTTATGAATAAAATAACTATTATTTCATTCTGACATTTACTCATATCCAATAAACAAAGCTCCATGGTTATCTTATGTAAACTTAATCATGTATATGTGATATACAAGTGGATCATGCCTTAAGTGATAACCTAAATAGGTCTGTAGTATAAGGATTAAGGTGGAATACTTGATCCCGGTGACAATACGGATACGACCTACTTTGTAGAGGTTTGCAAGTGTTGTAAACTACTACAGATGGTAGATCATGACCATTCATGTAGAGATATGCGAGTGGGGGTGTCCTATACAAAGAGTTTGTATAAGATCGGACCACGAGATGACTAGACTCTGTATATAACTAAAGGAACTCTTAAATAAGAGCATCTATGAGTGCGTTCAGATCTTTCTTATTTCATTCTAACCGAATTACCACACACACATTCTAACGAACAGATATGCAATTTTACACTAATTAATGGCATGTTTTGATAAATTAAATACAATAGATTGAGTATACGCACCAGTTGAAGACTCTCTTCACTTCGAACTCGACTCAACAAAAGCAAACCTCTACGTTCTTTATCGCCCAGTAAACAGTCGACTACCAGCAGCACGATCGTCTACATGAACGGCAGCGCACGAACAAGCAAGAGCGGGGACGACACCACCACTTAGAGCCCTTGATATTCTCGAAGTGAGAATCCAAAGTGTGGTCTTTGTTGGAATTGGTAGAGGAAGAAGGAATGGGATGATTGTGTAGAACGATAAGCAAGTGGGATAAGGCTATCGTATATCGGATGCTTATCGTTTAGAGAAAACTACATGATCGTGTACGTTTTACTAAGCGATCGTTTAGAAAAGTTTAGCGATCGTTTAGAGAATTCGTGCGATCGTTTAGACGTGGGGTGTGTGATCGTTTAAGCGATAGGGCGCTATCGTATAGACTCTCAGCTAAACGATCGATACGTTTTCACACATTTTACGATTTTTTTCAAACTTTTTGCAAAAATCAAACCAATTTTCATTTTATTCTTCAGTTACAATAACCAAATAAGATTTTCCCACTAACGCATGATTGAGGAGAAGTTTTCGGCCAATTATCACATAATTAACCAATTAATTAATAAAGGAATATAATCATATTATATTTTTAACCTATAGTTTGATATCATATATCTACTATAGTAATTTCTCCCCCACTTTATATAAATCATATTTATATCTAATTTCCTCCAAAATAATGTATCTCATAATTCAGTCAATTATATCATATATAATTAACCAGTTCAAGTATATCATATATAATCGAACTCCCTCTTGTCAATTTGAACATTTCAAACTGACCTAAAAACTGACTATTGACTTTATCCAAGCTACCTAGGGGACCTTATGGACCTGTGACTCGAAGCTCCAACGGTATATGAATAGCTAACTAAACTCTCATAATTATAATAAGTTGCAATGGATAGGAGGATGTGAATCGACTTTAACATGGCAACAGGTGCAAAAGTCTCCTCATAGTCGACCCCTCTACCTGGGTATAACCATTTGCACAAGTCGAGCCTTGAAGGTCTCTACCATCCCATCAGCACCCCGTTTGCGCTTGTCGATCCATTTACAACCTATAGGTCTTGCCCCATCAGGTTGATCTACAAGATCCCATACTGAGTGAAGTATATCGACTCCATCTTGAGATCCATGGCCTTGACCCATTCATCTCGGTCAACATCCTTCATTGCCTTCTGATAAGACAACGGATCCTCAACGTTGCCATCTGCTACCATAGCAAGGATTTTCGTGAAACTCAGATAGCGAACGGGCGGGTTCGCAACCCTCCCAATACGTCGAGGTTCCCTCAACTCTTGAGGTGGAACGACCTACTAGATGAACTCCCATCAACAACTCTTGTTGATGTAGCAGGCTCTTCAACAACTCTTGTTGAAGTTTCAGTAGTTTCATTGGAAAGCTCACGCAACACTACTTTACTTTGTGGACTGTGCTCCCATATATGATCCTTCTCTAAGAAAGTAGCATTCGTGGAAATAAACACCATATTTTCCGATCGATCATAAAAAGAACCTTCTCGTGTACCTTTGGGGTAGCCTACAAAGAGGCATAACCTCGACCGTGCTTCCAACTTCTTGGGATTTTCCTCAAGCGCATGTGCAGGGCAACCCCAAATGCAGAAGTAACATAAACTAGCTTTACGCCCATTCCACAACTTTAGAGGTGTTCTTGCAAAACTCTTGGAAGAAAAACAGTTGAGTATGTATACCGTAGTCTACACTGCGAAAACTCTAAAACGAGTCTAGTAAAGAAGCGTAACTCATCATCAAACGAACCATGTCCAACAAGGTTCTATTTCTCCTCTCCACTACACCATTTTACTAAGGTGTACCCAGTGCTGAGAGTTTGAAATGATTCCATATTCTATCAAATAATCCTGGAATCCCAAGTCCAAAAATTCTCCACCTCGATCCGATCAAAGTGTTTTAATCTGTCTATCCAATGCATTTTCAACTTCAGCCTTGAACTCTTTGAAATTTTCAAAGGATTTAGACTTCCGTTGTATAAGATAAACATACCCATACCTAGAGTAATCATCAGTGAAACTGATAAAATACTCATAGTTACCTCGGGCTTGCACATTCATAGGACCACAAAGGTCAGACTGTACTAACTCGAGAGGCTCTTTGGCTCGATAACCTTTCCCAGTAAAAGGTCGTTTAGTCATCTTACCTTCAAGGCAATATTCGTACACCGGTAAAGAATTTTCTACTAAATCACTTAAAAGTCCATTATTCACCAATCTCTCAATCTTATTGAGATTGATGTGCCCTAATCGAAGATATCAAAGATGGGCATTTTCTTTTGGAGAAATACGTCGACGTTTAGTTTGAGTTACGACAGTTATAAACAATTCTGTGTTATAGAGGGAATTAATAGCTAACGGTCTTAGCACATACAAATTACTTTCCATATAAGCTGCACAAATATTAACACAATTTTTATGAATAAACGTTTTATCTACATTGAAAGAAACAATGTATTTACATTGTAACAAGCACTTTACAGAAATGAGGTTCCTCTTAAGTTTAGGAACAATATATACATCATTCAAAACTAGAAACCTATTCTGTAAAGCTAACTGGAGCCCTCCCACTGCCACAGTTGAGATGACGTGCCCGGTGCCTACTCGCATCGTCATCTCACCAGCCTCCAATTGTCGATAGGATCTAATCCCCTGAAAAGAAGAACAATCGTGATTAGTGGCGCCCAAATCAATTATCCAGGCAGAATCATCATTCTCCACTAAACAAGTTTCAAGTACAAGAAAATCATATTTACCTTTATCAGCCTTGCCTTAGCCTTGGCGGGCTTTCTTTCCTTCAGCCAGCGAGGAGAGTTCCTCTTCTAGTGTCCATCTTGGTTGTAGTGGAAACACTTTCCTTTTTTAACGGTGGGTGAGCCTTATTGGGGACAGACGGCGGGTTAGCAACCTTCCCTATTCCCTTACCACCCTTCTTCTTCTTCCCGTTTGCAGAGTTAAAAGTAAAAGGTGCACACTTCGTTCCTGAGGTTGAACCTCTATGGAATGTCCTAGAAGATGAAGCAACATTTGCCTCTCCCTTTTTCCTCTCTTTACTTTTCAGTAAAGATTGGTAGGTTTACAACTTGTTAAGGAGAGTTGTAAGGTTATATTTCACTTTGTTAAGAATCACATTGCTAACAAAGTGCAGGAAGCTCTCGGGAAAAGAATGCAGGATTATGCTAACCTGGCTGCCTTCATCGATGGTAGACCCATTCTACTCTACCACATTAAAGTGGACCATCATGTTAAACACATTTTCACGAACAAAGGTGCCTTCTTCCATTTTGGAGTTGAATATATACTTAAGAGCCTCGTGCATAAGTTGTTTAAACGGTTGTCCAAACATCTCCCGCAGGGACTCCATGATCTCACACGCTGAGAACGTAGGCTCATGTTTCTTGGCCAAGACTTCAGAAAGACTTTCCAAGATATAAGCTCGGGCCTTCTTATTCGTCCATGTCCATCACATGCCTCCCGAACATGTTGAGTGGCATTGGGAGCTGGAATAGAAGGACAGGCCTCTGTAAGGGCAAATATGAGATCCTCGATGATTAGTATCGTCGTGATCATGTGTTTCCATGTTGAAAAGTTATCTCCAGTTAACATTTTGGTGCTTAGCAAAGCTAAAGTGGTTGTGGCCATTTTGAAAAGATTGTTGCTGAAAAACGAACAAAAATCTTATTAGATTTTGCTAAACCACAATTTTAACCAATTAATTTTGCAAAACAGTTTCAAG
This sequence comes from Benincasa hispida, assembly GCF_009727055.1. Taxonomy (NCBI): domain Eukaryota; kingdom Viridiplantae; phylum Streptophyta; class Magnoliopsida; order Cucurbitales; family Cucurbitaceae; genus Benincasa; species Benincasa hispida. Next base: position 61,052,909 of record NC_052352.1, on the reverse strand, counting down.
TATCCTAAGTGAAAGATTTCTATTTTGCAATGATGCCCTAGTGAGGTAGGACAAATGTCACCGGTGGGGTGATCAGATGCCCCTTCGCTGAAATGAGACATTCTCAACCATTAGGCTCCTGGAACTCAACCTAACAGCCACCATTTATTTGGTCCAGAACTACTAACCTTTAACAATTTTGCGTAAGTATGACCCCTCGTTTTCGGTGCCAAAGTCCCGCCCTAATGAGCCCACCATAGGAAGAAGCAGATTAGGACAAGAGACTAAGTAACCTTATCCTTTTACAGGAAATCAAATAAAGAAATGCGCAAAACTGCCATCCTTTAGGGGGACACTCCCAGGGTGCCTCGAGGCAATGCACACTAACTTTATTCAATCCAAAGAGGGAGACCGAGGGATATGCTGACGCACTTCCCGCTCTCACTTACTATGAACACTCTCTCCATCCACCTTGATATTGACCTACCCAAATACCATCTGTTAGGGGGACACGCCAAAAGTGCCTCGAGGCCGAGGGTAGATCTCACAGTGTGAACTATATAGGAGAAACATGAAATGTTTAAGTGAAGCATCTTATGCCTCAAGTACCTCCCATTGAATGTTCTACCTAGGGGTTCATTAACCTAGACAATCCAGTTACTGATTTTAGTCTAAGTCATCTTTTTAAGTCCGCTCATAAACAACTTTTGTCTATGAAATATGAACAAGTTCAAATAGTCAAACTTAAACACTTTAATGGACTGTCCTTAACGTGCATGCATGCATCAAATTTATCTAATTCACTTTTCCAGGTAAGTTCCCTGGTAGGGTTGTTACGTTTCCGTCAACTTAAATACCCCAGCCTAGACAAAACCCGCCTTAGACAAAAGGTCTCTTATAGATAGATTTGCTACACTTTAACCTTTTATTAGTCAATTTAATCCAATTAAACTGATCAAAAGATTAAAGTCTTAGGGTTGCTAATCATATTAGAACCGTGATCTTAGGTTTACGTTATCCAAGTTTTAAACATTTTAAAACCGTGAATTAAACCTAAGTGAGCATGCATGTCTTTCTTATTGCTTTTAGTTCTAATTTCTCTTTAACCTTTAAAAAGAAACAACTAAAATACATCGCGCACAACTAGGTGTTTATAACGCTTATAAAGTAACTTATGTATCATACTTCATGCAATGTCTGGTCATTACTATACATAACTTTTATATACGCGTAATAACCAAGCATACATGCTTTCCATACACCCTTATACTATAACAATATAATATAAAATGATGCATGTCAATGCTTTTTATGTATGCCATAAATATAACTCTATATTATATGATGCATGAGCATGCTCTTACATAATTAAATCATGCTTCTCTTAATTATAACATTTACAATAAGAGACGATGCATGTTTACTATATGTGCATAGCATTATGACATATAAAAACCATACATCGCATGTATAAAACAAGGATTAATGGACCGGGTGAACCTTTTACAAGAAACCGGAATAAAATAACTCTATCTATACATTTTTCATCGAGCAAACCGGTTCACAGGCGAACCGGGTCTTAAACCACCAGGGAGTCTCCATCGTGTAGTAAACTCCAGTAGGTAGACGATCGTTTAGCGCACACTAGATGATAGGAGCATAATTTAAACGATCGCATAGACGACGACGAAGCTGCGAAGCTTGTTTATGTAATCGCGTAGCGCAACGAAGATTAAACGATTTACTGTGCATTATTAAGTGATCGTTTAGTTAGTTACTAAGCGATGAAGCTTGCCGACCTAAACGATCGTCTAGTGTGCTTGGGTTAAACGATACGCAACCATCTCATCGTCTACATGACCTGATACTCTGTGATCGTTGTACCCAATCGTCAAAACGATACGATCAACTCTTGATCGCATACCCTATCGTTTAACAGATGCGTTCAACTAGGTAAACCATTTACCTTGCGTTACTAATTGATCGTTTAGAAGAGACGAAGCTTGCTGACCTAAACGATCGTCCAGTGCTGTGTGCAGATTAAACGATCCGCGAGCATCTCATCGTCTACATAACCCGATACTCCGCGATCGGGTACCCGATCGTCAACACGAACGATCAACTCTTTGATCGTATACCCCATCGTTTTAACTGATGCGTTCAACAGCGATCACGTACTCCGTCGTCTTTACGATGCAATCAACAGCTATCGCGTACCACATCTTCTGCACGATGTGATCAACCCTAGATCGCCTCCTTCCTTGAAGAACCGCAACGCTTGCCCAGAACTTCTTCGAACGACTCAAAACTTCAAACAAACTTCGAATACAGTCTCGATAACGATTATTAATGCCCATAACCGCAGGGGCCTTTAGAAATAATCACAAATATAAAAGGATGTAAATCAAACCGAGCTAATCATCCTGAAAACATCCATTAATCTGCACATCCACAGCAAATTTAACCATTAAATCAGTGTAGAAATGCACCCACCAAGAACTAAATGTCATTTCGTTGTAACAGATGAATCGGAGTATCAGAACCTGACTCTGATATCAATTGAACGATCTCTTATCGAAGAGTTCCATGAGCGTGTTCGGATCGTTCTGATCTTACCGTGATTGAAATACACATTATACATTCAAAACATACAGTTATACAAACAAAAAGTAATTATCGGCATGCTAAGAACAAGATATAACAAGGGAGAGAGTGTCATACCAGTTGAAGACAATCTTCAATCTTTGGAACTTAACGTAGCGTAAGCCTCCACCCGATCGTCAATGTAGTAGCACGCACAACCGAAAACTCACGACCGCAACAAGGATGACACCACCAGAAAAGAGCCCCGGGTATTCTCGGAGTGAGAACCTAAAGCGTGGTCTTTGGTGAATTCGATAGCGGAAGGAGGAAACACGGATCGTGTAGTCGATGAGCAAGTGGGAGGGAAAAAGACGTTATCGCATAGCAACATGCATATCGTTTAGGAGAAGCTACATGATCGTGTAGGTTTTACTGAACGGTTTTTTAGGAAATGGTATACGATCATTTAACAAAATCAGCACACTATACGATCGTTTAGAGAAGCTATGCGATCATGTAAAAAATAGTGTGTAATTATTTAGGCGCGAGGTGGACGATCGTTTAGGCGGAGAGAAGTTATCGTATAGGCTCTCGAAATGCTTAAGTGATTTTTTAGGATTCTACCAACTCACGCTCACTCTTTCTTTTGGACGATCTGAACCAACTATTCAAAATGAAATAATTTCATTTTTATTTCATCGGTTACAATAACCGTTGCTGCCCCACTAACCCACGTCCAAACGTGATTTTTTGGCTTAATTATCATATAATTAACCAATTAAAATATTAATAAATATAATCATATTATATTTTTACCCTATAGTTTGATATCACATATCTACTATAGTATTTTCTCCTCTTCTTGATATAAATCATATTTATATCTAATTTCCTCCAAAATAATGTATCTCATACATTTAGCCAATTATATCATATATATAATTAACCAGTCCAATTATATCATATATAATTGAACTTTCTCTTGTCAATTTGAACATTTCAAATTAACCCAAACACTGGTTCTCGACTTTATCCAAGCTACCCAGGGGACCTAATTGACTAAACTCTTTAGCCACGAGATCCACCATCCGTTAACTGTCAGGCATTCCACTAAAGACCAACAGTTGAATTCTTTTTACCCAAGATATATTTCTGTGTCCATCAGATATAACCAATTATGAGTACAATGAGCCTTCACAGATGCTCGTAAGTACAGCTGGGCCAAATTACCATTTTGCCCCTGTAGTTACATCTCACTCTTTAAGTACCATTAATTCCTCTAATGAACAATACAACATAGTTTAACTATGTGTGAACACCACTCGGGCCAAGACATTTCCTGGTTCATGGCTTTAACCCATTCATCTTTGTCAACATCCTCCATTGCTTTCTTAAAAGACAATGGATCCTCGTCCCCAGCATTCGTAATGATGTTTTGGGCTTCAGTCAAATCCATGTAGCGATTTGGTGGGTTCATAACCCTCCCACTACGTCGAGGTAGTCTTAACTCTTGAGCTGGTTGACTAGACGTTCTGACCTCAACAACTCTTGTTGATTTGTCGGCTTGTTCAAAAACTCTTGTTGAACCCTCAATAGTCTCAGTCTCACTAGAGATCTCACACAAAACGAGCTTACTCCATGGCTTATGATCCCTCGCGTGGTCTTCTTCCAAAAAGATAACATTTGAAGAAACAAACACTTTGTTCTCACTCAGATCATAGAAATATCCACGTATCGTTTCCTTGGGGTAGCCTACAAAGAGGCAAACCTTCGAACGTGGTTCCAACTTCTTTGGGTTAATGACTAGCACATGTGCCGGACAGCCCCAAATTCTGAAGTGGCGTAAAATACCTTTACGAGCTCTTTATAACTCAAAAGGTGTTTCAGAAACACTTTTCGAGGGAATGTTATGCAGGATATAACATGCAGTCTCCACTGCAAAACCCCAAAACGAGTCTGGAAGATGAGCATAACTCATCATAGACCGAACTATGTCCAACAAGGTTTTGTTTCTCCTTTCTGATACACCATTTTGTTGAGGTGTACCAGGGGCTGAGAGTTGGGACGCAATCCCATGTTCTATCATATAGTTATGGAATTGGATGTCCATATACTCTCCACCACGATTAGATCGTAGTATATTTATCTTCTTACCTAACAAGTTTTCAATTTCAGCCTTATACTCCTTGAACTCGTCAAGGGCTTCAGACTTACATTGCATTAGGTAGAGATACCCAAACTTTGAATAATCATCTATGAAAGAGATGAAATATTCATACCCACCTCGAGCTTTAACATTCATCGGACCACATAGGTCTGAATGTACAAGCTCCAAGGCTTCCTTGGCTTTGTAACCTTTTCCAATAAAAGGTTGTTTGGTCATGTTGCCTTCGAGGCACGATTCACATACCGGCAATAAGTTTTCTTCTAAACTCTTTAAAAGTCCATTTTTCACTAACTTCTCAATCCTATTGAGGTTGGTGTGACCTAACCTCAGATGCCAAAGATGGTCGTTTTCCTTAGGAGAAACCTTTGGTCTTTTAGCTATTGTTGCGGTACTGAACATTTCGGTGTTAAACAAGGCTTTTATGACTAACGGCCTTAGTACATATAAGTTATTTTCCATTTAACCATAACCAATCTCCATTCCATTCTTAAAAATAAACATTGTATTCTCAGAAAAGGAGACGGTATAGCCTTGTTCAATGAGAAAAGAAACCGAGATTAAGTTCTTTTTAATATGAAGAACTACAAAAACATTATCCAGTAAGAAATAACATTTCTTGTCAACAAATAACTTCAGCCTGCCTACAACAACAGCTGAAACAACCTCACCAGTACCAACTCAAAGAGCCATCTCTCCCTGTGGCAACGTTTGCTAGGAACTGAATCCTTGGTAAGAGAAATTAACATGATTGGTAGCACCTGAATCAAGGATCCAAGCAGAATCATCATTCTTTACCAAACACGTCTCCAAGACCAATAAATCAGATTTACTATTTTATCTACTCTTGTGGAGAGTAGTGGGATCGAGGTCGTTTGCCACGAAAGACGTTTCACGCGATTCTTTCCACTGTAAGTAATCGGTCATTTTAAAAGCTTTAAATGAAAATACTAACGAGTTGCTAAAAAGAAAAACACATTGACCTACGTTAGGTTTTAAGCAAATACCCATTGTAAAACAAAAACACCATCCAATAAGGTTTTAACAAAACTAATATGAACCCCGTGTGACATCTAGTTTCGTAATGACGCTTCAAAGGTTTAGGACAAAAGCCGCCGAATGGAGGTCAATTATCCCTCCTCTGAATTGAGAAGTTCTCAACCAGTCATTAATACTAGAACAACTCTTGCTCCTATAATGACTAGCCATCATTGATTTAGCCAAGAGATCATTAACTTACTTAACAATCTCCCGTAAGTGTGACCCGCCATTTTAGGCCCTAGGGAAAAAAATCCAATTGGGGCTAAACCTAAAGCGACCCTATCTATTTTTGGAGTTCACCTTGATCTTGACCAACTGCACATAAACCATCTGAAGGGGGATGCTCCCAGGGTGCCACAAGGGAGTACAAAATGATCTCATGGTGTGAACCAATGACAGAGACCATAGGACATTTTGACACACACCCTTCACCCACTTACTACTCTTTGTCCATGTTGATATTGACTCATGCAAACACCATCCGAAGAGGGATGCTCCCAGGGCACCATGAGGCCAAGCATGAATATCACGGTGTAAATATTCAGGGAGAAACGTGAGTGGAATCATAGACATATTAGATACGCCTTCTCCTCTCACTGAGTATTTTATAACCTAGGGTTTAGCTTACTTAGAAAAAACATGACTAAGGATTTTAACTAAGTGACTTTTAGGTTTGCCCAAGAGTAACTTTTACCTTTGATAGTTAAACAACTTTTGATCATCATCCATTGAACTCTTTAACGGAGTCATTGACCAAATTATCGAATGCTTGTTGAAAATCTATCTAATTCACCTTTCCAGGTAGGTTCCCCGGTAGAGGTATCCGTCAACTTAAGAACCCCAGCCTAGCCAGAACCTGCCTTAGACAAAAGGTCTCTTATAGATAGGTTTACAACAAATTTAATCTTTTATTCCAACCAATTTAATCCTATTAACCCGATTTTAAAAGATTAATCTAGGTATCTAAACTCTTTAGAACCATTTGAACTTAGATCTATCTCAATCCAATCTTTAAAACCCTTTCAAAAAACTTGAGTTTATCCTAAGTCCACACGAAACTCTTTCTATTAATTTTAGGTATGATTTCCTTTATAACACTTATAAACGGAAACCACCAATGCTAAGCTAACACATGCAAGACATTCATAACGCTTATAAACAACCAAAGTGTCATGCTCAATGCATTTTCCATTCATTGCTACTTCTTTTATATAACACTTATACAAAATAACAATGAAACAAGCAAAACATGCTTCCATTTACCCTTAGACTAAAGCACTTATAATAAAAGGATGATGCATGATAATGCTCACTGCATGCAAAATATAACTCTTATATTTCATGATGCATGCACATGCTTTCAAGTAATTTTTCCATGCTCGATTATAACATTTATAATACATGATGCATGAATAATTGCACAACCTAATGTGAGTTTTAAACGATATGTAAAAAACTTTGGCATATAAGCATCATACATTCCAGTATAATAAATAAAGTAGATGAACTGGGTAAAATTGCCTTAAAAACACAAAATTAAAGCTAACTATTACAAATCAAGGAGTCTTTGGTTCAAATAGTCGAACCGGGTCTTGAACCACTCGGGAAAAGCATCGCGTCTCCAACCATCGTGTACTAAACTCCTCGCAATTATCTACACGATAAAACAAACACTTTGCTCTATCGCTTACCAACGCTCCCAGAACTAAACGATCGTTGAGCAATTACTACACGATCGTGTACCTTTTACTAAGCGATGAAGCTTGAGGTACACGATCGCTTAGCGTGCTTCGCACAACGCCCGCCTTCTGCAATCGTCTAAACGACTACGATGTCATAAAGCACCATCGTCTAAACAATCGCTTAGCTAGCACCTTCGTATCGTATACATGCAATCGTGTAGGTAGTAACTAAGAGATGAGGCTTGCTAACTACACGATCATCTAGCGCACGCGTTTTACTAAACGATGAGCATCACATGCTCCCACGACGATCGTCTACCTTCAGCGCCTACGCGATTGGGCAACCAACGCTACGCGATAGAGTAAACAATTTACCCCATCGCTTAGCATTAGCTAAACGATTGTTTAGTAAATACTACACAGTCGTTTAGAAAAATACAAACGATCGCTTAGTTAAATCCCAACGATCATTTACCTGAGGCTACACGATACCACTAGCGCTTGGTCTTCTTCTTCGTTGAGAACCGCATCTCCACGCTTCAAAACTTCATCACGAACGACTCGACTAACTCAAACTCTTTGAATTACAGATTTGATTGCAAAGTTAATTATGCCTAAAAAAACACAGGGGCCCTTACAATTAACACTTTGTAATTACATAAAGCTTTAACTAAAGGCAGTTAAACTCGAAACATTCATCAACTCCATCCACAAATGCACTTAACGATTAAACACAAATGCAGAAACCCACCATGACTATCAAATGAAGTTCAAAACAGAGTTGTAATTTGGAATATCAGAACAACCTGGCTCTAATACTAATTGAAAGAAATCGAACATGAGGATTTCCACGAGCAACATAATAGATCATTCCAAATTACAATCATGTATGAACATTACAAATTACAGACATACACAAAAACAAATGGTTATGCATTCATTACAGAAATTACAACATGATACAACAAGAAATCAAGGAGAAAACTCTACGCACGTTTGTAGACTCGTCTCCACGCTCCTTGATCACGAACGCTCGAACACAACAACCTCGAATGCTCAAACAACACGACCGCTACACAGCACGAACACTATACACTCTTCCTCTACGATCACCTCGGTCACGAACTCCTCAACAACACGAACAACCTCCACAAAACCTTGACGGTGTCGAGTTGAGTATGACACCACCAAGAAGGCTACCTTGGTATTCTTGGTGTGAGACTCCAGAGGGTGGACTCTGTATGGACTTGGTATGAGGCAGATGAAGAAGGATACAACAATCGTGTAAACGATTGAGCAAGTGGGAGAAGACTGGACCTATAGTATAGGTCGACGGCCAATTGTTTAGTAAAAGCTAAGCAATCGTCTAGCAAAAACTAAGTGATCGTTTAGCTCATCGCTTAGTTCTGTGTCTGTCGCTTACAAAACACTACACGATCGTCTAGCTCACTCAAGCTATCATTTAGTAAATCGTATTTACTTGACAACTTCTTTTCCGAGAGATAATTCACAAATTCAACATTTGCTAAACTTACTAAAATTAGGAAAACCATTTTCCTTTTATCTCACGATTACCATGAACTACCAATAACCTCCCACTCAATTGGTTATTAGAGAAAAAGATTTAATTATCCAATAATTATTATTATTATAAATATAAATGACAACCAACTTATCATACTATATTTGTAACTTATAGTTTTAATATTTCATCTCATGAAACATATAAACCATAGTTTTTTTTCTATTCCATGGCACTTAATGCAAATCTCATTTACATTAATCCTCCACTAGATGTATCTCATACATTATACCGATCATATCATATATAATCAAAATACCTTTTGTCAATTTGAACATTTCAAATCAACACCAAAAACTGATCCTCAACTGAATCCATTGAGCTACCAAGGGGACCTTATGGACCTATAGCTTGAAGCTTCAACGGTATGTGAATAACTGACTAAACTCTTTAGGGATCCACCATTCGTTAACTGCCAGGCACTCCACTAAAGACCGACAACTAAACTCTCCTTACCACAGATATATTATGTGTCCATCTTAACCAATCAGCAGTGCAACAACCCTTCATAGATCCCTCGTAAGTACAGCTAAGCCAATAACCGTTATGCCTCTATAGTTACATCTAACTTCTTAAGTACCACTGATCCCTCCAATGAACAAAAGTCATAGCCCTACTATGACTGAGTCATCTCTTCCAAAGAGAAGTTGTGGCCACTATGTTCAAACCCTGGAATCAGCCCTTAAGGGAGCAATTTCTCTACTTATCCCTGCTTTGGGAAAGGAGTGAATTCCATCTTGTGGATTGGGTTCCCAACTCTCAGATCAGACAAGTCCCAAAAAGGTAGACATGTTGAGTTGGAAATCTGGCCACTCTCACCCATACTAATCAAAAGATCGCCCTCAAAGACATGAGTTCTCAGAACATTCAAGATTAAGATCGTGTCACCTATGGTCATTTAGGTGAGATGCAAGTCTCTAGTATCAACGGCGTTATATACAGAGTCTAGTCATTTCATAGTCCAAGTCTTATACAAACTCTTTGTATAGGATACCCTCGCTCGCACGTCTCCACATGAATGGTCAGGATCTACCATCTGTAATAGTTAACAACAGTTGCAAACCTCTACAAAGTGGGCAGTATCCGTAGTGTCACCAGGATCAGGATCCCACCTTAATCCTTATATTACAAACCTATTTAGCTTATCATTTAAGGCATGATCCAGTTGTATATCACATATACATGCTTTAGTTCACATAAGATAACCATGGAGCTTTGTTTATTGGATATGAGTAAATGTCATTATGAAATAACATTTATTTTATTCTTCAAACAATGTGTATCTTTACAAACAACGGGACTCTGGGAGAATTAGGACACTAATCCCAACACATAGTCGGAATGATTCAAATGTTTATATCTCTTTATGACTCTTTCTGTAAATGTCTTGTTTTCTATTAGCATCGCTCTTGCTAATCTCGCTATTTAGCAACGTTAGATAACGTTTTATAACTCTTTATGACTCTTTCTTTAAATGTCTCGCTCTCTCTTAGTATCCCTCTCGTTATCCTCACTCTCTAATAATACTACTTAACATGTTTATATCTCTTTATGACTCGTTCTGTAAATGTCTCGCTAATCTTGTTCTCGTAATGTTACTTAACATGTTTATATCTCTTATGACTTGTTATGTAAATGTCTCGCTATCTATGGTAACGTTACTTAACATGTTTATATCTCTTTATGTCTTGTTCTGTAAATGTCTTACTCTCTCTTAGTGTTGCTCTCGTTAATCTCGCTCTCTCTAGTAACGTTACTTAACATATTTATATCTCTTTATGACGTGTTTTGTAAATGCCTCACTCTCTCTTAATGTCATTCTCACTAGTAACGTTACTTATCATGTTTATATCTCTTTATGACTTGTTCTGTAAATGTCTCCCCCTCCCTTATTGTCGCTCTCACTAATCTCGCTCTCTCTAGTAACGTTACTTAACATGTTTATATCTCTTTATCATCATTTCTGTAAATGTCTTGCTCTTCCTTAGTGTCGCTCTCGCTAATCTCGCTCTCTCTTACTCAACATGTCAGTAAAACTACACTGACAAAAAATCGAGTATCGTCTTTCGAACATGTGACAACCTTTCCTTTAACAAAGAAGCTAATTGAGTCCGCTCTCTACTTCTTCACTTCCCTCAACAACATATGGTGGATACGTGGGCCGTTGAATATGAGGTCAGTGTCTAAAAATCGCCCAAAAACTGTTCCCTTGAGCATTTCTAACTGCCCTTTGGTAAGCTTCTTCTTCACTATTTTGTTGGCATTCGCAATGTAGGCCAGACTCATTACTTGCTCGAGAAACCTATCAACTTCATGTATTTTCAAAGCTTTTGACATCTTAAATTACTCCTACATGATATGAACATTCAATCTATCAGTTAACAGGTTCTAAAAAAAAAAACCCCCAGTAACAATACATATTGTTAAAGTCTCGCTATAATTACTCTTGCTTGTCTCGCTCTCACCTATGATTCTCTCGTCGATCTCACTCTAGCTTGTCTCACTCTCACATATATCGCTCTTGCCCATCTCGCTCGCACTGATCTAGCTCTCCCTAGTGTCCATCTCACTGATCTCACTCTCGCAAAACTTGCTCTCACCTTATCTGGCTCTAACTATATCTTCTTTGTCCTCAACCCACACAGAACACATTGAAACCCAAAACAAAAACAGATGTAATCGATTACTAAACCCCGAAACCCACAGAATGTGCCAACCGATTCAACCCAACAAAATCTAAACAGACACAATACAACATGCATGACAAAGATTAAATTCACTTGTCCAAGAACTTCGATTGCGATAATAGATGGACGATAATTTTGCAAAGCGAGATCTGTTAGCATAAATACTCTATATCTATATTGAATAGATAAACCCTAGAATCATTCATGTCAAATTGTCAAGAATATATACATACCAGATTCCATTGAAAGATTTATGATGACTCTAAAGTGGTGGCTATTATCTTCCTCAACCAAAGCTCCAAATGCCCTAAGTGGGATCTCTCTTTAGATGGGATTCAAGAAAGACTGAGTGCTTATTGTTTTGGTATTTTGGGGACCATAGCCTAAGGTCTCTTTATATACTAGTTCAATTAGGGTTCTCATTAAACCCTAATTAATTAGGAATGAGCTTCTACCCATTAAGTCCATACTCAATTAGGAATCTAGGGCTTTAATTAATTAGATCACATAATTGGGCCCAATCTAATAAAATAACCCAATGTGATAAATTATTAATCCACATACATAGCCCATACTTTAATTAAACATATTATTATTTAAATATGTCTAATAATCTCCCACTTGGGCTATGTCTATGTACCTAACATAATTAAATCACATAAACCTTAAGTGCGCATAAACAGGTTATTTCAATAATAGAATTCCCTTTTAGTTTAATCTGGTCCATCTCCTGTATTAGCACGGAATCAAGGCGACTTTTGTCACTACCCTTGTAATTAAACCTTCCTTGATCACCAATTCCAATACATTCAATGACATAGATCAAGTATGGATGGATAGCATGGAAACTGCATGCAAAGTGATCTAGATCATGCCTGTTTCCAACTGGTCCAAATTCCTTAATGAGATCATTCTAAAAAACTTTATGCTAAACTGCATGCATGATAAACAAGTTCAGATAATAAAATATAAACCATCAACTTTATTCTATATAAAAAATAAACAAAATAAGGTCAAAGAAATCCTCAATAACAAACTTCCACTAAACCATGGAATCAGAAAAGTGACTAACACCCATGTGAGCAACATGCTCATGAAAAACTTTAGGTGGTAAACCTTTAGTCAATGGATCTGCCACCATAGAGTTTGTTCCTATGTGTTCTATCGAAATTTGACCATTTTGAACTCTTTCTTTAACAACCAGAAACTTCATGTCTACATGCTTTGACTTCGTATTGCTTCTGTTGTTGTTGGAATACATCACAGCCGGCTTATTGTCACAAAATAATTTTAGTGGTCTTTCTATGCCAACCACTATTCGTAGCCCAGTGACAAAATTTCGCAACCATATTCCATGATCGAATGCCTCATAACATGCTATAAACTCTGTAGCCATGGTAGAAGAAGCCATAAGTGTTTGTTTAATACTTTTCCAGGATACAGCTCCTCCAACCAACATGAAGATATAGCCTGAAGTGGATTGCAAAGTGTCTTGACATCTAGCATAATCAGAACCAGAATACCCAATGATCTCCAAAACTTTTGATCTTTGATAAGTGAGCATATAATCTTTTGTTCTCTATAAATACCTCATAACCCGTTTGGCTGCTTTCCAATGATCCATCCTTGGGTTACTCAAATATCTGCCTAACACTTTAACTATAAATGCAATATCTGGACCCGTACATACCTGGGCATACATTAGACTTCCAATGGCCAATGCATAGGGAACCTTCTGCATCTCCTTAGTCTTGAGTGTGGTCTTGGGGCATTGACCATTGACCTAAATGAAATTTATCACCTTTAGCGATCAGGGTATCTCCTGGCGCACAATCTTTCATGCCAAATCTACTCAAGATCTTTTCAATGTAGTTCTTTTGT
>NC_052352.1:61004715-61037875 GCF_009727055.1 Benincasa hispida | reverse complement strand
AATTCTCATTTAATTTACGCTTTGTACCACATGAATTAGATAACAAGATCTTGTTAAATGAAGCAAAAGAATCAAGCATATATAGATTATCAATTAAAGAACCGGTACCAATAAGCTTAGAATCTTGAAAAAGACTAACTTTATTATTTTCAAAAGAACAAGAAAAACCAAATTTGTCCAAACTGAAAATAGAAACTAAATTTCGTCTAAATGATGGTACAACAAAAGTCTCATTCAGATCCAAATAACAACCATTTTTTAAAAGTAGTCTAAAATTTCCAATAGCTTCAACTGGAACTGCTTTGCCATCGCCTACATAGATTAATCTTTCAGCATCACTTGGCAGTCGGCTCTACAGGCAACCCTGCATTGATATACTTATGTGAGTAATAGCACCAGAATCTACCCACTAAGTATCTGTAGGTACAAAAGCTAAATTAATTTCAGAACAAACCAAAGTAAGAAGTTTACCTTTCTTTACACGCCACTTGGCGTATTTGAGACAATCTTTTTTGAAGTGATCTTTCCTTTTGCATAAAAAACAAGGATTTTCAGTAGCTTGTTTCTTATTTTTATTCTGCTGAGATGTCCTTTCTGCAGCATCCACAATTTTCCTTTTCTTCTTATTACGAGAGCATGTTGCCAAATGAGTACTTTCTGTCCTCTCTCTTTTAATCCTATCTTTTTCTTGCACACATTGTGAGATAAGCTCATTAATATTCCATTTATCCTTCTAAGTATTATAGCTTATCTTAAACTGAGTGAATTGTGCAAGAAGAGAGATTAGTACCAGATGCACGAGTAAATTTTCATTTATCTTAATATAAAGTGCCTTTAATTTACCTACGAGATTGAACATTTCCATAATGTACTCCCTTATGTTTCCATTGCCCTTATACCTCATAGAAGTTAAAGAAGTCAAAAGATTACTTGCTTCCCCTTTCTCATTTTTAGTAAAATATTTCTCAATTTGAGCAAGAAACTTATTAGCATTTTCACTTTCTGTGATAGAGCCCCGAAAAAATTCCGAAATGGAGTGCCTAATGATCATCAGACACATGCGATTTGACCGTTCTCACTTCTCTATATTAGCCGTATTTGGCTGTTCTTCAGTAGAAGTAGGTTTATCGGTCCTTGATGCAAGGTCCAAATCCATACACCCGAGAAGTATCTCTAAGCTTTCCTTCCAAATCTTAAAGTTTGATCCATTCAACTTAGGGATTGAACTCAGATTTCCAGATATTTGAGTAAGACCAATTGAAACAATAAACAACAAAACATATGCTCACAATTAAAATATAACAAAATAATTTCACATATGTGGTGGGCCCCTTTAATAAGATACCTAACACAACATTGATGTCCAGCCTTTGGGCAAAAACACCAACTGTAAATGGTACTGTCAACGTAGTGATCAAAGTACTAACAATTAACTCTGTCAAAAAATATCCTTTCTTTGGACCGACTATTTTTCACATGAGCAATCCTTATATTGTCATATACTATTGCCACATGCATACTCACAATTTGGCCAAATAATTATCTTTCTTTGGGCCGATAATTATCCGCATAAATTTATGAATATGCACATCTTATATTTTAGAATTAAATTAATTTAGATAACAGAGGCTATTTTGGTAACATATTATTTTGACCAACTCAATCTAAAATATAAGACACAATAATATAATAATATTATTGTACAAAAATAAAAGAGGAAGACACCATATAGTCTTTACTAATATTCAATTAATAATTGCATACACATAATATAATTAAAGTAACACAAATATAAGAATATCGTCAAATATTATCAATCATATTTAAACTTAATCCACAACATGATTAATCAAATTTAACCTTAAATCATCAATATGCTAATTTAAATTAGATCTACTAATGACTATTCAGATACCCATTAAATTGTAAGTGGATGCAATAAATCAAACTAATTATTAAACGCAAATTCATAATTTTAACTTCAGATCAAGTAGTAGTCACCAAAACCATACTGAAAGCAAAATAGTTATAACATTGAGTTGTAGTAAGGAAACAAGAAATTACTTGGACTTCTGAAATCGGCAAGAACAATTAATTAAAAAAAACTTTCAGACCACCCAATTCCTTGAATTAAAAAAGCTATTGGCAAGCGACAATTGTTATGAAACCCACGCACGCACAGCTGACAAAACCAAAAATACTTTAAATCTTTGAATTCTTTAGACCAAAAATACTTTATCCCGCCGATGAAACCAAGATTTAAAGAATTAAAGATTCTATAAGTTCTTTACTGAAACCAAAATTATTAAAAAAAAATAAACCAATGGAAAATAAATTTAAGCCAACAATCCAACATGAAATTCAGGCTCTGATACCACTTGTTAACATAAATACTCTATATCTATATTGAATAGATAAACCCTAATTAACTAAAAATGGGCTTCTACCCATTAAGTCCATACTCGGAATCTAGGACCTTAATTAATTAGATCACATAATAGGGCTCAATCTAATAAAATAACCCAATGTGATAAATTATTGATCTACATACATAGCTCATACTTTAATTAAACATATTATTATTTAAATATGTCTAACAAGATCAAGCGACACTTCCAAACAAGAATTTCGAGCCTATGGGAGACAAAAGGAGGGACAATTTTGTGATTCTATATGTGATGACGTCAGCCGAAGGTCAATTGACATTTTTTTTAAAAAAAGGGGGTCATTTGGCATTATGGGCCTAGATTTTAAGTCATTGGCCCAAATTTCCTCACGACCTTCTCCGCCCACTGTCGTCAGTCACACCTCCGTCCGCCTCCCATCCATCTGCACCACCGCTTCGATCGCCAGTCATTGACGTGCAGCTGCTGAGTTGCCGTCGACTTCTCTCTCTTTAAAGTTTTGCTCTCTGCCTCGCATATCGTAAAAAAAAAAAAAATCAAATCAAATCAGATTGAACCAAAAATCGAACTAGTTCGGTTCGAACTGGTTCGGTCCGGCCGTATTCTCCGAAGAACGAACTCATTTTTCTATCCTCCTCAGAAAAAGGATGATTCTGTACTTGTAGTGACGGTAGTTGACGGTTTAAATTCCAGTCTCCTGCATGAACAAATCTTCTATCATCTTCAAAAATTGGTACATCGATCTGTGATCTCAGGCTGACGTCTCCATTTTCATTGTTCATAGTTCTTTTCTGATTGTTCCGGACGTTCACCACTATTCAAAGCGACCGGAGAACTACTAGGAAAGCCAAATACCATGGCGGATCTGATTCCACCACCACATAGATCAGCCAACGACTTCTTTTCCGATCCACTCGATTCTCATCCTCTCTGGTTCAAGCCCGACCTATTTCTCTCCCCGAATTTTGATTCCGAGTCCTACGTATCTGATCTCCGAACATTTGTCCCATTTGACACCCTCCGATCTCAGCTCCACTCTCATCTTTCCGCTCTGAACCGCGAGCTCATTGACCTGATCAATCGTGACTATACCGATTTTGTCAACTTGAGCACAAAGCTTGTCGATGTGGAAGCGGCAGTCGTGCGAATGCGAGCTCCTTTGGTTGAACTCAGGGAGAAAATTGAGCAATTCAGGGGTTCGGTGGAGTTTTCTCTCTCAGCTTTGCAGAATGGATTGCGGCAGAGATCAGAGGCAGCATCGGCCAGAGAAGTCTTGGAATTGTTGCTCGATACATTTCACGTCGTGTCGAAGGTAGTGTGTGTTTTCAAATTTCATTTTGATGGTAAATGGTATCCATGACTAGGGTAGAGTGCATTTCAGTTGGTATTTCGAATTCCAAAATGTCGAGAAGTTTTTAGAGAGTTGCACGGACTGGAATGTAGAGTGTCGACTACCAATTCAGTTCCTAGTTCTCCCGAATGTCGGAAACAAGTTTGTTTAGACTAGTAGTATTAATCGTGACCCGTGTATACACAAATAGGCCGTGTATGAGTTTTGCAGAAGGGAAGGTGTGCAAAAATTGGTAAAGTTTTAAAATATAATTCCCATATTTTTCTGGAATTTGATATGTATCAATGCTTCTCATGAACTTTGATGAAATTTTGTTGTGCATTTTGATGTCATCATTGTATGTGTTGTATAAATTCCAGACTTTCTAGGATTGGCCCCTTCTGGAGAATAGAATAGCAAGAGAATTGTTTAACATTTATAAAATTGTCTTGCGCCATTGTTGAAAGAGAACTTCACCCTAGAGAAAAGGCTGGATAAGAAAAGTGAAATTTCACAGGAAGTTTGTCTAACCTCTCTCACTCTCTGTTGATATGCTTATATAGTACATTCAGGTTAAGTAGGAAGATTGTGCTGTAAAATTCCATTTATGGCTATACTCATCTTGACCATTGTTAAGATTATTCGTTTGTGCCTTTATAAAGCTTTGATTCAATATAAGTTGATCTTGTTTTCCTAGATCTTTGTGCAGGTAGCTTCATACTTATTTTCTATCTGTCATACTCAGTTGGATCTTGATGGATGCAGGTTGAAAAACTGATCAAGGAGCTTCCAAGTGCACCTGCTGATGGCTCAAATGGAACCACGAATTTAACAGATAAAAGTGCATTAAGTAATGGTGCTTCTTTACCACACATGGAGAATGGAACAAATCTTAGAGAAACACAAAGCATGCTGTTGGAAAGAATCTCCAGTGAAATGAATCGGCTGAAATTTTACATCGCTCATGCACAGGTCTTGTCCTACACTCCTCATAGAACTCTCATGCCATCAAAGTGTACATTCTTGGAAAGATTTAGTGATAAATTGGTGCAAACCAAAGCTCTAATTTTGAATCAATATCAATTCTTTCTTTAAATGAGAGAGGTGTTTTATTTATAGGAAAATGGTTACAAGTAGGCAATAACAACTAACTAACAAGTAACTAACTGCTTACTAACTAACTTTTATTCTAACTTCTTTACATTGATTCTTGGTACACCATATTCCACCCCCCTAAAATTCAGACTCAATCTTGAGGCTATCAAGAAGCTACCCTGAATTCATCAGGGGCTTTCAAATTTGCTACATTGAATATTGGATTGATGTGAAGGTCAACCGATAGCTCAATGCGATAAGATTGGAACCATATCTTTGTAGGATTTTAAAAGGCCCCAATTGTCTATCTTTTAGCTTGTTGTAAGCTCCAGTTGAGAATCTTGTCTTATGTAGGTGGATCATTACAAGGTCTCCTTCTTTGAAATTGACCTCTCTTCTTGATTTGTCATTAGTTTCGTTGTAAGGCTGTGTGGTCTTCTCTAAATGGTCATGAACTTCTCGGTGCAATACTTCTATTCTTTCAATCATACTTCCAGCTTCAAGACTAACATCCACAGAAGAAGGTAAGTTGGCAAGATCAAATGTAAGTCTAGGAGGTTGAGTGTATACTACTTCGAAGGGACATCTTCCCGTTGATCTATTCTTCATGTTATTGAAAGCAAACTCTGTTTGAGTAAGGGATAAATCCCATTGCTTTGGTCATGAACCACTTAAACATCGTATAAGATTTCCCAGCATTCTATTAGTGATTTTTGTTTGATCGTCAGTTTGTGGATGTGAAGTGGTGTTGAACATCAAACTAGTGCCAATCTTCTTCTATAAGGTACGCCAAAAATGACTTAAGAATTTCACGTCCCTATTTGAGACAATTGATTTACGTACTCTATGAAGTCGAACTACCTCTCTAAAGAAGAGGTTAGCAATATAGACTGCATCACTTGTTCTCTTGCATGCTAGAAAATGACCCATTTTGCTGAAACAATCCACAACCACCATGACTGCATCATATCCCCTTCGTGTTCTGGGTAGACCAAGAACAAAATCAACATATAGGTTTTCCTTAATGGTTGTGGGGATCGGTAATGGAGTATATAATCTGGCATTTGTAGAAGTTTCGTCGGTTTTTTGACAAACAGCACACCTTCCGACAAAATTATTAACATTTTTTCGAAGTTGTGGCCAATAGAATTGATTGGATACTAATTCAAATGTTTTGTCTTGGCCAAAGTGTCTTGTTAAACCTCCGGAGTGAGCTTCTTTTAGGAGGGCTCCTCGCAGAGATGTATAAGGAATACACAATTGCTCTCCTTTGAATATGAAACCATCCATAATATGGAAGTCTTCAACATTCAAGAAATTAGTACACTTGTACCAAATATCAGGAAAGTCTCGATCATTTTCATATAATTCTGTTAGGTGAGAAAATGCACTTACTTCTGTAGCTAATGTAGTTAGAATCAGCCCTTTTTGACTAAGAACAGGAGCAACCATATTCTCCTTGCCTGATTGATGCTTGATCACGAATTCAAATCTTTGTATAAATGAAATCCACCGCGCATACATACTTGTATTCTTTTGAGATGGTAAGTATTTGAGTGAAAAGTGGTCTGTAATTAGGAGAAACTCCTTGGATAGAAGATAATGCTCCCATTGTTTGAGAGCACGAACAAGAGTATATAGTTCTTTCTCATATGTACTCCATTTCTGCCTTGAAGGACTGAGTTTTTCACTAAAATACTCAAGCAGGTGGCCTTGTTGAGACAGGACAGCTCCAATAGCAGAGGTACAAGCATCCACACCTACTTCAAAAGGTGAAGAGAAGTCTGGTAGCTTCAAAACAGGGCTGCTGCTCAGCTTGTTCTTGGTGTTTTCAAAGCTGATATTGTTTTTGGTGTTTTCAAAGCTGATATTGTTTTGGGCCCCAAGTAAAGCTCCCTTTCTTTAGACAATCAGTCAAGGGTGTTGTCATAGAGCTTAAGTTCTTGATAAATTTCCTATAAAAGGAGGACAAGCTAAGGAATGCTTGGACATTTTTCACAGAACAGGAGGTAGGCCATTGAGTGACAACGTCAATTTTCTTCGGATCGATTCTAATTTGACCATGGTGGTCGAAGACATTTGACTGGCTGGTCGAGCGCGTCTGGTGGCTCTTTGAACCGATCAGGGAGGCGCGACTGGCTTCGTTTGGCTAGGCAGCTGCGTCTGGGTTGGTTTTGGCTCCTGCTGAGAGCGCTGCCGGCTTAAGGAGATGCGGAAGCGTGGTCTGAAAATACCGTTCTACAACCGCCTGTACAACGACGTGGCGCCACTGATTCCTGCGGAGGCAGTGCTACTCGTTGGTGGAGACTATGACTCCACTGGTTGATTCTCGTCAATGACGGCTAGGATTTCATCTGATGGAAAAGGTAGAAGAAAAGAACACAACATTTACGTGGAAAACCCTAGAATAGGGAGAAAAACCATGATACTAGAACTCTTTTATTATTCTTTTTCTATATCACATACAAGCAAATGGCACATATATAAATAGATACGTAGGAAACCCTAATACAAATCGAGGAAAGATGAAATTACTAAAACGCCCTTAGGGTTCAAAGGTGAAGACCCTTTTACTTTCAATAATCATAATAAGAAAGTGGCTTGTCTTGAAATGTATGTTGATTTCTCTCAAACCAAATTTCTGCGAGGAGAGCTGTCTGTTGCATTAGCCCATAAAGTTTGAGCCTGTACTTTTAATGAAGGGCCCACTAAAATTTGAATGACAGTTGGACTTGAAATAATTCCTCCAAACATAATGAAGCTTAAATGAAAAAAAGAAAAAGCTTCGTCCAACATTCCATCAAATAACAGCGTCCAAAGAAAATATGAAGAGAATCTTCATTATCCATCAAAGAAAGAGGACAAACTGAGGGCAATGAAGGATGACTTGGAAGCTCTTTTTTAAGAGTTTTTGAGCAATCATAACCCAGATAATTACGCTAACTCTTCTTGGACAGCACGATTTCCACAAAGCTTTATAAAGCTTAACATCCATAGGAGGAGATGCCATCAGATACTTAAAAAGAGAGTTAACAGAAAAGAACCTGAACCTGAAGACAGAAAAAGAACCTGAACCTGAAGACTCCAATTTCCAGTGTCTAGAATCATGCCTATCGACCAACCTTTGACCAATGAGAGAAGCCAACAGCCCGACAAATCCCAACTACTGATATATAAGAGCCAAAACTGTTGAAACTCCAACATTTCTTCATCCTTCTAAATATCCTAAAATTGATTGACCAAGAGTGTGTGAACAGAACCTTTTGGGTTATTGCAATTCTTAGTAAACTTGGGAAAAGAGAACCCAAGGAAGAATTACTCAGCCTTGCCAAAATAAGATTATGCATCCATTACCAAGTTTAAAGGCATCAAGATTTTCCACTTGAAGCCAAGCTCTAGAAATGTTTATCCATGGGCTTCTAAGACTTCTTCCATAGTTACCCAAGGTCTGCCAGTTATGGGAACCATTTCCTTGAATACTCTCCAGTCTCCACCAATTTACGCCATAAAGCTTCCTTTTCAAAAAATAAATCTCCAACCCACTTTGCCAACAAAGCTAAGTTTCTGTTTTTAAATCCCCAAAACCAAGTCCCCCATTCTGTTCTTGTTTTGAAACCACAGTCCACTTAACCAAGTGATTACTGCCATTAACCTCTTCCCAAAAGAAATTTCTCATGATCTTTTCAATTTCCGAAATCACCTTTGGGGGCATTGCAAAGGAAGACATATAATAAGTGGGGAAGTTTTCAAATTAGAAAGAACTGCCTTATTCAAAGTGAGCCTTCCTCCTCGAGACAAATTAAACTGCTTCCATTTATCCAATTTCTTCAATTATAGGCTTCCAAAAAGATACTTGTTTCGGATAACTGCCAAGAGGGAGGCCAAGATACATAAAAGGAAGTGATTCATTCTGCCTTGCAATTCATTTGAGAAGCTGTGGTCAGCACTTTTTCTTCTTCCATGTTCACACCACACACCACACAGTGCACATTTTTCCCAATTGATTTCTTGACCTAAACACCACTTAAAAAGCTCAATGATCTTTGTAAGAGAGTTCAACATATTGTCATCAATCTTTCAAAACATCGCAGTGTCATTGGCATACTGGAGATTTGAAACATGGACCTTTTTCTTTCCAACTACAAAGCCGTCAAATAACTCTTTCTCATGAACAAGGTCAACAAGAGAACTCAACAGCTCACTTACCAAGAGGAAAAGGAAAGGAGAAAGAGGATCCCCTTACCTAATCCCTCTTGATGCATTTATTCTCCCACGTGGTCTTCCATTTCTAGAAACTGAGAATTTCGGATTCCTTACCGGTATTCTTGCACCAATTGAACCAATTACGTTTATATTCTTACACATTTGAAATTTACAGAACAAAGATGATTTTCTCATGGGTTAAAAGATGAGGTTATGGAACTTTCAGTTTTGTCATCCACACCATTTGTTCGGCAAGTAATTTCCCATGGAATATGTGGATGATCCTATAGTTTGTTTATAGTTTCATTCCCCCAAACTGATGAATTTTTTTTCCCACTCTGTTTTGCTTTCTTTATATTTTATTTTTTTAAAACAAATAGATATATTTAGTTATCATGACCATTTAGTGCAAGATCCAGAAAAGTAAAAATCCCCTACCATTACATGTAAAAGTAAAAATAAAAGAATTGAGTTAGCTCCCCCCAAATCAAT
The DNA here is from genome assembly GCF_009727055.1 of Benincasa hispida. NCBI lineage: Eukaryota > Viridiplantae > Streptophyta > Magnoliopsida > Cucurbitales > Cucurbitaceae > Benincasa > Benincasa hispida. The sequence continues at coordinate 61,028,350 of NC_052352.1, read as the reverse complement.
GTCAAGGGGTTGGGAGACTGCTTATATTTCACCATGTTTGTGAAATCCCCCCAACGTCAGTAGACGATGCCCAACAAGTAGCTTATGCATCCTGTCCAGACTGTAAATTAATGAGTTGATTGTCGTTTATAATACTGCATTCCAAACATCTGTTAAATTTCGGAACTGCCAAGAGATCAAAATTTTCTCAAGTATCTCAATGGCTAAACATTGCAATAACACATCAGCCCATGTTGATGGTCCACCCATCTCAATTTCAACTACTGGGGATATTTGTAAATTGCAACCTTGCAACTCTGTCTTGCCATTTACTTTCTTTATCTTAACATTTAGTATAGGCCATCTTGGATAGTTCCTGATTCAATTACTAATTTAATGAATAATGAGAATGATAGTAGGGGAGAGCAAACTCTAATACCTTGTTAGCAGTCTTGGCTTCATCTTGAAGATACTTCTGTATCCATACCTATTGTTTTTCTGTGTTATGCCAGTACAGAATCTTCCCTTCATTCAAAATATGGACAAGAGGATTCAGAGTGCCAGCCTATTGTTGGACACGAGCTTGGGACATTGTTTTGTTGATGGACTTGCACATCATGATGAAAATGCTATTTACAACTGCCTACGTGCCTATGCTGCCATAGATAACACCACAAGTGCAGAAGAAATTTTTCGCACTACTATTGTATCACCAGCCATTCATAAAGTTATTCCACATAGAGTTTCTGGCCTGGATGCTGGATCATCTGATGATGATTTGGAGAATGATTACAAGCAAATGAAGCAATATATTGATAAAGACTGCAAATTTTTGTTAGAAATATCTGCTACAGGTTATTTTCCTTTTCTTTCCATTCTATTATCGTCAATGTACAACAATCTTGTTATTTTATGTTGCTTGAAAATATTCCATTTATCACTTTGGGTTGGTTCGATTCTTGTTTTAGTATGCATGTACTTCTGGTATACCATCTGTCAATAAACCATGCTTATTTGCTTTAGTCTTTTGAAAATTAGCACTTTCCAAGATCATCATTTTTGCGTTTGTTGACTATTGAAGTCAAATAAATAGCTTGGGAACTATTTCATGCGCTTACATTTTTTAGGTTCATTTTAATAACTCCTTTGGTGATTCTTTTGCACTAGATTGCTATATTCAATCTTTGAACGAACTAATATGTTATTGTTGGGATAATGTGATTAAGCTATTAATTTTTATTCCTTCAGAAAACTCAGGACTACATGTATTTGATTTCTTGGCTAATTCAATCCTGAAAGAGGTTCTCTCTGCTATCCAAAAGGCAAAACCAGGTGCATTTTCCCCAGGGAGACCTACTGAATTCTTGAAGAACTACAAGTCGAGCCTTGATTTCTTGGCATACTTGGAAGGTAGAAAACTAACTCTTTTTCTCTGCGTTAATTTTGTGGATTTAAGTAATCTTACGCACTAAACTTGGAAACCTACAATATTACCTTAGAACAACTGTTTAGAGATCATATTATTACTTCTTTCAAGAAGGTAAGCCGCTCTCTCCTGTCTCCTCCCTCCCCTCTCTTACTCTCTCTCCATCCTTAGCTCCGACGGCCTCCTTGGATCTAACCAGCTGCTACTACGACAACTCTTTTCACTAGCAATTCGGAGATCTTCTACTATGGAAATCAAAAGTTGTAGCATCAATAATCAGCATTTTTATTCTTGGCGAGTGGAATCTGACTTTTATGTGGAAGATGTGGGAAAAAAAACAGACTGTCTCTTTATCATCCCAAATGATGGAAGGCTTGAAAGTGAATTTGATCAACATTTTGAAGGAAAATCCTAAGGATTTTTTCTCCAAAAAGTGCAGAGTAGATCGAGGCATTCATCGTATTGCAAAGTTCAAAATTCAGAATAGATGGTTCGTTGAATATGCCTTTTGGCCTTCTTCTGGTGGAAGAAAGAATATTCACATCCGAGCAGGTTTAAACAAACAGGGCTGGCATTCTTTCGTAACAATAATTTCAGAAAGTCTAGAGCTTAACCCATGAATCCCTCCAACCTCTCAATCTAGGGCACAGCAGAATGAAGACTCTTCAGTCGATTCACATGTTAAGGATCCAACAAAATCATTTGCAGAAGTTACAAGATCAAACATGGCTTTGAACTCTCGGGGAAAGTCAGAATATGTACAACCCCACAGGTTTCTAGCTCAAGCTTCATCATATTGGATCAAAAGAGAAAAAGATATGCTAAATTTGAATCTTGATTCCATGCTAGTTGTGACAAGATTGATGGGGTATTACTCTTGGGCCGATATTAAGAACACTCTGGAAGAATTTTTTCAAGTCTCCATTGTAATCAATCCATTTTTGGATGATAAAGCCTTCATAAAATGCCACAAGGAAGTGGATTCTGAATTCACAAATGGACAATGGTATGAATTGGGAAATTTCATCTTAAACTAGAGCGTTGGTCAAAGTCAGAACATTCTTTACCAAAGGTCATCAGCAGCTATGGAGGTTGGATTTCTATTAAGAATTTGCCACTACCATTTTGGAAAAGTTCAGTTTTTAAAGCTGGGCTTCCATCTGGGAGGCCTTGTTCAGATTTCTTCACAAACATTAAATCTTTTTGATTGTTCATCAGCATTAAATAAGGTAAAAGAGAACTTATGTGGTATTATTCCAGCGTTCTTAGACATCGAGGGATGTAAGTCTGGGCAAATTTTCAATTTTCTTTGAAAATAAGGAAGATCTGAATTCACAGTAGAGCTTTTGTTCGCTCAGAGAATGTTTGGCTCACCAACATGAGTTGAGTTGAGTTGGTATAATATACCAACTCATTGTTTGACCCACCAACTTTAAATGTTGGTGGAGTTGAGTTGGTATATTTTACCAACTCACCCCAACTCTCTCTTCTTCCTATGTTTTCAATGGCTCCACCCATCGGCCATTATCACACTCCGAAAACTAACTTCGGGTTTCGAGAACCACCTCCGATGACAACTCCGACGACCAACTCCAGGCTCTGACAACCACCTTCGATGACAACTCCAACGACCAACTTTGGGCTCCGACAACCACCTTTGATGACAATTTCGGCAACGAAATCTGAACTCCAACAACCACCTCCGATGACAGCTTCGGCGACCAACTCTGAGCTTTGACAACCTTCGCATGACCAACTCCGACAACCACCTCTGGTGACCCAACTCCGACGACCAATTGGCTCCGACAACAAACTCCGACAACCACCTCCGACTACGAACTTTGATGAAAATCACCTTCGATGATCATCTTTGAACGAGAAACTTTGACGACTAACTCGAGGCTTCGACAACCACCTTCGACGACAAACTTCGACAACCAACTCTAATACTACCTTCATGCGACTAACTTCGAGCTCCGACAGTCACCTTTGACTACAATCTCCAAAGAAAATCATCTTAGATGATCAACTTCGACGACCACTTTCGCCCGACCAACTCCGGGATTCGAAAACCACCTCTGATGACAAACTTCGACAACCAATTCCAATACACCTTCATGCGACCAACTTCAGACTCCGACAACCACCTCCGACTACAAACTCCAGCAAAAATCATCTTCGATAATCAACTTCGAAACTACTTCCGACTACTATAAGACTGATGACTGTTAAAGTATATTGTAGGGTTGTCGATTATATAAAAAATATTATTTTGTCTACATTAAGTGCAATATTCATACGTAATGAATTCACATATCAAATGAGCGTTAAGAATATTTAGACGAAAAGTATGTATGAGTTAAAAAGTATGTAACATATAACAAAAAAAACCATAAAAATATTAATTTTTTTCTTGGAACATTTTCCAGTAAGAATTAGTGAAAATATAGATTTGTTCTTTGATGATCCTCCAAATTTAGAGGAAATGAAAGTAAAACTGTGAAGAAATGTGGTAACATTTCATTGGTTGTTGCAATGATGAGAGAGATTTAATTAAAAAAATTCATGACATAGTAAAAATATAGAGCTAACAATGGGAGGAAGAAGAAAAAGAAGGAGATGATAATGAAATGTATTGAGAAAAATTAGCTAGAATTAGAACTTTTGATTTCGCTTTAGTTTCTCATTTTATTTAACCATATTTCTACAAGAAATGTAGTGGGTTAATCGTTGTTCATTGCCCAAAAAGAAAGAAAGAAAGAAAGAAAAATTTTAAAAATTAAAAGAAAAAATTGCAATCCATATTTTATTCAAACAAAAATGGGTAGAGTTATTGAATAAAAAAATTTCAAAACAAAAATAGTAATCATAAAAGCATATTATTTAGAGTTCAAAAACTGAATCAGATACCCTTACATATGAACTCAACTCTGCACCCCAAACACAAACATACGAACTCAAATCAAATAACTTTGCACCCTAAACACAGACATATGAACTCCACATATATATGAACTTCACTGACATGAACACCAGACATCATATGTCAACTCAGAGCCCCAAACAGCCCCTTAAGGGTTGTTTCGTGGCAACGGACTTCACAAATCCATTGGACATAAACCAAATTAAAAAGGTTATGATTGATGAAGGATTTGAGGTAGATGTCTTGAATGAAGAGGCGGTCCAAATTCCAGCGGATATGGAGAAGGAATTGAACTATTTGATCCAAATTCCAGACGCTGTAGAGAACGGATTTTTAGAACCTTCATTAGCACTCGCAGCAAACATCTGGGGTTCTAAAAGTATTGATGAGCTGGCAGTAATCAATCCGGGCATTGAAAGGATAGATGAATTGGCAGCTGGCACAATAAATAAGGAGCATTCGATGTCCTCAAATATGGAATTATTACAAAACAGTTCACATGCCAATGAAAACATACCGGTGCAATTAATTCATTCCAATATCCAAACAACGAAATTCTAAGAGACAGTCCAAGAGGCATGGAAGATCAGGGGCTGATTGCAGAAGGCTTAGAAGTTGAAGAGTCTCTTCACTCTCGGTTACCTCAACCAACAGATTCAATTTTAATTTCCCAGCAGCCACATATTAGAAGATGAAGAGACAGACCTGCATACCTTGAAGAACTCAGACTCTGACAGCCCTGTACATCCATCTTCTCCGACTCTTTACCATACACGGAAATATTCATCTAATTTTCTGGTAAATCATTTGACAAATTCAGATTTCTTAAAGGAAAGTTGTACTCAAATTTTAATTCCTCATCAAAACAGTCCCACGAGAAAATGCCACTCTTCACCAATCATTGTTCATTTGGACCTCAATTTTCCAGGATCATCTATCCCCTTTGTTCATGGTACGTTCACTCAAGAGTATAACAGCAGCATCAAGATTCAGACGAGACTCCAATGTCAGTGTTAGTAGTGAGGAGATAGATCAGTACATTCCTGCACCAGATGAAGAAGCACCAATCACTGATAAAATAGGAGAAGCTTATAAGGTGTTATTCCTTCAACAACAACAACCCTTGGTACAAATTTCTCCCTTATCTCCTTCCCAAATTCCCTCCATATTTTCGTCTTTAGTTGCTGTTTTGGGTTTCAATTGCAGGAGATCACATCCCCCAAGGGGATTGCATAATCATGAAGATAATTACTTGGAACATGAGAGGCCTCAATGAAAAATCCAAGATAACAGCCTTGATGCATTTCTTACAATCTCACCATCTAGATATTGTTCTCATCCAAGAAACAAAGAAGCCAGACTTTGACCACCATTTTATTAAATCAATATGGAGTTCGAATGGGATCGGATGGACCTTTGTGGAACATATGGAAAATCAGGGGGCTTGCTTACAATGTGGGATGAAAGTAAGGTATCTCCATTGGAATTTCTTAAAGGTGGATACTCTCTATCTGTCAAATTCAGAACTTTATGTAACAATGATTGCTGGGTGATAAATATATATGGAGCCAGGGATTATAGAGAATGAAAATTTCTTTGGCCAGAACTCGCATCCTTATCTCACTATTGTTTGTGGAGCCTTGGTGTTTAGGGGGAGATTTTAACATTACCAGGTGGATTCACGAATGAATGCCTGTTGGAAGATTAACAAAAGGGATGAGAAAATTCAGCAAGTTCATCGAGGAAGTGGGTTTACCGGAAATTCCCTTATCAAATGGACAATACACATGGTCAAGAGAAGGAAATTCAAGATCTCATTCCCTTATTGATCATTTCTTAGTCAATAAGGATTTGGATGAGCTGTTTTCAAACTCCACTCTTAGTAGGAAAGCAAGAGTTTTTTCAGATCATTTTCCATTGCTTTTGGAAATGGGATCGATTCATTGGGGTCTTAGTCCATTCAAGTTTTGTAACAGCTAGATGTTGAATATTGCTTGCTCAAATCTCATCAAGAAAACATTGGAAGAAGATCAATCAAGCAGCTGGGCTGGGTTCGTCATTAGCCTAAAATTGTGCAAGTAAAGAAAAACACAAAGGTCTGGTTTTCACAGAATTCGAAAGAGAAAAGAAAAGAAAGGAGAAAGACCTTATTTCTGAGTTAGAGTTCTTTGATTTGAAAACTGAATAGGAAGCTCTCCCACCTTTGGAGGAAGACATTCGGTTAGCAATCAAAGGTGAACTTCTGAATTTGTATTCTATGGAAGAAATGAATTTAATTCAAAAAAGCAAACTGAATTGGCTGAAATTGCGAGGTGAGAACACTGCCTTCTTTCATCGTTTTCTCTCGGGGAAAAAAAAAAAAGAGAAGACAAAATCTGATTACTGAATTGATGTCAGCTGATGGAGTTTCTATACAATCATTTCGGGCTATAGAAGATGAGATTTTATGCTACTTTGCTTCATTATACAAGAAATGGCTGGGGCCTAGATCAATCCCCTCGAACATTAGATGGAAACAAGTAACAACCCTTCAAAATTCTTTCCTCACAGCACCATTTGAAGGAGAAGAAATCCTACATGCTATAAAGGCTCTAGGTAAAAATAAAGCATCCAGTCCTGACGGATTTACAATTGATTTTTTCCTGGAATATTGACAAATGCTCAAGGACATTTTCCAAAAAATGTTCAATGAATTTCATTTAAATGGAAAACTCAATGCATGTATCAAGGAAAGCTTTATATGCCTTATTCCAAAGGAAGTTGATTGCCTACATGTCAAAGACTATCGGCCAATAAGCCTTACTACATCCTCCAACAAAATTCTCACTAAAGTCCTAGCAGAAAGACCGAAGAAGGTTATGCCAACATTGGTGCCCGGCTCTCAAAGTGCTTTCATAGGGGGATGACAAATTCTTGGTCCGGTGCTCATAGCAAATGAGGCAGTAGAGGACTATCGGGCAAAAAAGAAGAAGGGATGGATACTCAAATTGGATATGGAAAAATCCTTTGATAGAGTAGATTGAAGTTTTCTGGAAAACATTCTTACTCGTATTAGCTTTCTTTCAAAGTGGGTAGAATGGATTAGTGGATGCATCTGCAATCCGAAATTTTCAGTTTACATCAATGGAAGACCTAGAGGTTGTATCTCAACCTCTAGAGGAATACGTCAAGGAGATCCGCTTTCACCATTTTTATTCCTCATTATTAGTGAGATCCTTCGTATTCTTATATCATAAAACACAAGAATGGACTGTTTGAAGGCTTTGTGATTGGAAAAGATAAAGTCCGCCTTTCCATTTTATAGTTTGCACATGACACCCTTCTGTTTTGCAAATGAATTTGCTTATACAAACAATTGGCTTTTATGAATGGTGCTCGGGGCAGAAAGTAAATTGGGAAAGATCAGCCCTTTATGGAGTCAACATTCAATAGTCTACTCTGATCTCTACTGCTGCACATTTGGGTTGTAAGGCTGGAACATTTCCATTCATTTATTTGGGGCTGCCTCTAGGGGGATACCCCAAAAAACATGCATTTTGGCAGCCTATAATAGACAAAATTCACTTGAAGCTTGATCGTTGGAAGAGATATAATTTATCTCGAGGGGACCGATTAACACTTTGTAATGCTGTATTGGCAAACCTTCCAACGTACTACATGTCAATCTTCCACATGCCCAGCTCAGTTATTGCCAAATTAGAAAGATTAGTGTGCAATTTTTTCTGGGAAGGACAAAAAGGCGGCAAGATAAATCATCTAGTCAAGTGGGATATAGCTTCAAAAGCATTGTCAGATGGTGGTCTTGGGATAGGAAATCTGAAAAACAGAAACTTGGCATTGTTTCTTAAATGGAATTGGTGGTTTATGAAGGAGCCTGATGCATTTTGGCGCAAAATTGTACAAAGTATATATGGTGTTGATACTTATCATTGGCATACAGCTGGAAAATTTGGATTGAGTCTACGCAGCCATGGATTAATATTTCAAAAATCTGGAACAGTTTCAATAAATATGCAGCTTAGATTTTGGGTAATGGCTTGATGATTTCTTTTTGGAGTGATCCTTGGTGCATGGATCGCCCTTCAAGGTAACATTTCCTCTTCTATTTCGGGTTGCCTCCACCCCAAATGATAATGTAAATGCTCACTAGGATACAACAACCTCCTCCTGGAATTTTCTCTTTCGTCAACCTCTAAAAGAAGAGGAGATTTCAGAATTCCAGCAGCTGTTAAGTAATTTGGAAAGGAAAAGATTATCCCAATCCCTTGATTCTAGAATTTGGTCTTTGGAATCATCATGCAAATTCACTGTTAAATCACTTTTTAAACATTTAATCGCTTCATCTTCTATGGATAAGGGCATTTTTCGGGCTTTATGGAAGTCTAAGAGCCCCAAAAGAATTAGTATTCTGGTATGGATCATGATCTATGACACCCTCAACTGTGCAGCCACGTTACAACATAAGTAGAAAAGTCATTATTTATCTCCTTCCATTTTCCCTCTTTGCTTAGCATCCAGTGAGGACCTACAACATTTATTTTTTCAATGCTCATTCTCTAGTAAGTGCTGGTGGAAGTTGTTCTCATTTTTTTAATGTATCTTGGGTTTTTGGGAATTCTTTTTGAGATAATGTTTTGCAATTGCTGAGTGATCCCTCATTTTCACGCAAAAGCCAAGTTTTATGGTCGAATGCAGTTCAAGCTATATTATCAGAACTTTGGTTTGAATGGAAAGAAAGAGCCTTTCATGAAAAACCCATTGATTGGTCAGAGCGTTTTGCTTCAGCACGGCTTCTAGCATCTTCATGGAGTTCATAATCCAAGTTCTTTGCTGATTACTCTACACAAGATATATGCCTCAATTGGAGTGCCTTTATTCTAACGCTTAATTATGTTGCTTATATTTTAAGTCTATGATGTTTTGTCAATGACTTATATGTCTCATTTTGAGGTTATTTTATAATAGGAAATGATGAGGGTGCTAAGATTGTGTCAACCTGGTTGTAATCTAGTGCATCTACTGATCCTTAGTTCTCTTGAGTTGTATGACTCTTTATTTCCTTGTAATTTGAGCACTTGTTTCTTTTCATTATATCAATGAAAAGTTTGTTTCCGTTTCAAAAAGAATATTATTACGTCTTCCATGAATACTTCTTATGCATTGCATTAACATTGTCCAATTGGCATCGAAGGCTATTGTCCATCCAGATCTGCTGTTGCTAAATTTCGAGCTGCATCTGTATATAACGAGTTCATGAAGCAATGGAATATTGGGGTTTATTTTTCTCTGAGGTAATCAATTCAATTTTGTATGATTATACTCTAAAAGAAACATCATATTCAATGGGTTCAACTCTCTAATAACTTGATTCAACATCAGGCTTCAGGAAATAGCTGGGGCTTTGGATTCGTCCCTTTCAGCACCCAATCTAACCCCCGTACAAACTTCATCTTCTAGCCGGGAAAATAATCAGGATCTAACATTAAAGCCGAGTGTAATGCTTTTAGACTGCCTGACAGCATGTTGGAGAGATGATGTTCTCGTCCTTTCTTGTTCTGACAAGTTTCTTCGTCTATCTTTGCAGCTCCTTTCAAGGCGAGTGTGTATAGTAATTTCGATAGAATGGACATGTACATATCCATTATACTGATTAACAACTTACTAGCTTGCACAGTTGCTTAATGTGAACAGATACTGTAACTGGTTGTCATCTGGTCTAGCTGCCCGTAAGACGGGTACAGGCTCCCATCCAGGTTCTGAATGGGCTGTAGCAGCTACCCAGACGATTTAATATATGTAAGCATCTCTCCACCCACACCCACCCCCCCCCCCCCCCCCCCCCCAAAAAAAAAAAAGAAAGAAAGAAAGAAAGAACGAACTTTTCTTTAAAAAAAAAAATAATAGCAGTGGTGGTAGAAAGAATGTAAAACATAGTCACGAGATTGGGGATTTAGAATAATCCCACACCCAATTTCTAAAGAAATATTCGATATGCAGATAATCCATGACCTTGGTTATCTAGCCATGGTGGTTGCTGGTAACTTCTTGGAAACCGTTCTTCAGCTCCTATCGTCATGCACTGCAGATGTTCTTGATTCAGTCAAGCAGAGCATTTTGCACAGTGGAAAGTCATTGAATAATTTAGTGCCCAAAGTTATCGGTGCCATAGTAGCTTCACTGGTTGAGAAGTCTGTCGAGGTAAATGGTTGATTCTCATGTATGCTAAGTGTGCACGAGCACGAGATTGAAAGTTTCTCTAGATTATCCTATATATCGGTTTTTGGATCTTCTAAGTTGAATACTTTTCTGAAATTAATGTAGGACTTGAGACAGTTGAAGGGTATAACAGCAACATACAGGATGACAAATAAACCACTTCCTGTAAGGCATTCACCCTACGTATCAGGGTTGCTACGCCCCCTGAAGGTATACAACAAACTATTACTGCATTCTTTGAAGTATCTTAGAGGAATCTGGTTCTTTATGGACACTACTTTAGGAAATGCACCCAAATACCTAAGCATGCACCTTCAGGGGCACTGTGCACTTGGGCACCCTTTCAGTGCCTCGGCTGACGCTGACTGGGCACCGGGTGTGGCAGCCTCTCTTTGGCAAGTGAGGCCTAGACAATTTTTCTGAAGATTTTTAAACGCTTACTATTATGTTTTTCTTTTCTTTCATAACTTTTTGTACAGGATCTTACATAATTCGCATGCATAGGCTTAAAAGAGCTTTTCTTAGAAAAATTAAATAAAAGTGATTTTTTAAAGTATGTGTATAACTTGGACTAGTCACCTTTGGATATGTATATATATATTGGTTTTAGCATCGATTGATGCTTGGATCGTGAGGGGTAGAAGTTTAATTTCTAGTTCCAAATCTTTAAGCTTCATATCCAAGCAAACTGAAGTGACTTTATGGTTCTTTATTTGTAAACTGAATGCTACAATGTAAACTCCATCAGGCCTTATTGGATGGAGAGAGGGCGTCAACTTTTTTGACAGCAGAAACAAGGAATGCACTACTGATTGATGCAGTGACAGAGATTACTGCTCGCTATTATGAGCAAGCAGCTGATCTTGTTAGCTTGGTTAGTTCGGATATACCAAACTTTAGTTTCGACCTAGTTATTGATCTTAAAAGTATATTCTGCTCACTAATGTCCATGTCCAGGCTAGGAAAACAGATTCATCACTCCAGAAAATCCGGCAGGGAGTTCAAAGACGAGCTGGAGCAAGCTCAGATATTTCAGACCATAACATCTCTGACACTGACAAGATTTGCATGCAACTCTTTCTTGATATTCAGGTAAGGTACCACTGTTTTGATTGTAATTGCTTGCTGGGTCAAAATGGTGATGCTTCAATAGGTTCTAGACATATGCAGAAGCAGTTATTTTCTGTGATTAATACAATGTAATGGAACCATATAACATATGCTTTACTTATTTATGAGTTATAAAGGCCTATTTGAGATAACTGTGCTTTACTTATTTGTGAGTTATAAAGGGTCTATTTGAAATAACTTTCCAACAGTATTTAAAAATGAATATATATATATATATATTAAACACTTAGGGGGCATTTGGGGCGCTTAATTGGTTATTATAATTAGTGGGTTATAATAATTTTAGGGTTATAATAATTTGTGTTTGGGGTGCTGACTATTTTAGTTTAGGATATAATAGTTTGTTTGAGTGCAAACTATTTTTGTTTGGATAGGAAATGGTAAATAGAAGGTTTTGAAATAGTATTTACTATATTTAATTGTAGGTTATGAATTGTAAACACCAATATTATATTTGTTGACCTATACATGGAGTGAGCTATAATAACACCCACTCACCAACTCACCAACTTCAAGTTGGTGCCTCAAATGCCTCCTTAGAAAGTCATTTCAAATTTGCTCAATGTCTACTGAAGCCATATTAGAGTATTTGATAAAATATAGGTTGATTAGTATTTTAACGTAGTATCAATGTAGGAAGGTCATGTGTTTGAGTCCTTATAATGTCAGTTTCTCTGCCATTAATATTGATTTTCACTCGTTGGACCTCACAAATGATAAAAGAGTATTAGAGAGTATTGATAAAATATTAAATTTACCGTAACTCAGAAGCTTAAGCATTTTGAGTTGATTGGTGATATAACAAGCAAAATGTTCAATTTTTTTTTCCTTAGGTTCTACATCTTCAAAATTTTCATATTGAATCAATATACAACAAAGAGAAAGCCACCTAAAATCCATGGACCTTATACCAATTATGTGTGTCAATTTTCATTTGCAGGAGTATGGTCGCAACCTTTCAGGCCTTGGGGTTGAAGCAGCGAGTATTCCCACATACCGTTCATTTTGGCAGTGTGTTGCCCCTACAGATAGGCAAAGCTCCATTACTTTCTGATGTTCAATCATTTGGATGCATATACGTTGGCTTTGTGGATGTATTTTTTTTTTCTCTCCCTCTAAATTGGTATTTTGTTTTTTTTTTTGTAATCTTTTTTTGAGAAAGGTAAGTTGTTGCCTGGGTAATTAGTTACTTATCATACATTATTTGCCACACCTATTGGTCGCAGGCGATAGATGATCATAATGAGAATCAAAAAGTTTTGTAGAATCAATCGAGAACGAAGCTTCCATGGACATGGTTTGATACAAAGATTTATTCAGTAGTCTTGAGTATGTTAGAAATTAGAATACTCCCTCTTTTATATTACAGTTTTTTTAGTGATAGACTGTTATAGACATCTATCTATGTTAGTGATGAAAATCTATCGCGGTCTAGCACTGATAAATGACGACATTTTAGTATATTTAAAAATATTTTCAGCAATTTAACTATTTAAAATAATTAATTTTTTTAAGCAAGGGAATGAATTCTAATTGACCGAGCTATGTTTAGGTTAATCTCATCTTGATTTTGGGAAGTGTTAAAGAATATTTTTTTTTCTATAGTTATTTTGGGGATGAAATGTCTCAATGTTTTATTTTACAGAACTTTCAAGCTTAATAACAATAGAGAAATAAAGGACGATATTTAAAAAGGTCAATTTCAACAATAAAAAAGTGTTTAAATACTAGTTTCATACATCAACTTTTAATCTTGTCACTGTTTGATCACCTTTCAAAATGTCTATCCCCCCTCCCCTCTTACAGAGTCTGTTTAAGTTTTTAAGCTTGCAAAATCAAAGGAAGAAACAATTGTTTTGCCCTTGCTATGCTTTTTCTCTTTTTAATACCTTGTTTGTATCTTATATAAATGACTAAAAGTGATGCTACCATTTAATTGACTTAAAACATGTTATCTCTGTCGGTCGGAGGTTTTAATTTCTCACTTTATATAGTTGAATTTAAAAAAAAAAAATCATGTTCATACGTACACATTCATAACTATGTCATTCATTTGTTAAAAAAATAAACATAAAAACAAGAATTGTTATTATTTGAAAGTTCAATAATTAAAATAAAGTTAAATTGCAAAAAGATGCTTTTAAACATTATCATTTATTTCAAAAACCCCCTTATATTTTTAAAAGTTGCAATATTACTCTTGAATTTTTAAAATCGTTTCAAAATTACCTTTAGAGAAGAAATCATTTAAAATTTCGGATAGAATTGTGACATGAAATATTGTGACATTAAGCATTCAATGCAAATTTGAATCATCCACATCATTTAAGATTATCTCCACATTGTTTCAATTTTGATTTTTCTTCCAAATTTTAAAAGAATTTTATTCTAATGATAGTTTTGAAACATTTGTGAAAATATAGGAGCAATATTGCAATCTTTAATAGTATTTAATGGTTCAAGAGCATTCTTTTTACCTACATAGAAAAAGAACATTTTTAAGGAAAAGTTCAAGAATATTTGTTATAATTTTAACCTTAAAATAAACATGTTAAAAGTTCATGTATCGAAATATAACAAATCTCAACATCAAATGATGAAAAATGGAGGAAAAACTGGGAAGTAAAATTAAAGAAAAAACTAGATAGTTAAGGATCTGTTTAGTAATCATTTCGTTTTTAAAAAATTGAGTATATTTTTTTCCAATTTTTTATCATGATCTGCATCTTTTAAAAAATACTGGTTGAATTCTTAGTCAAATTCTAAAAATAAAAACAAGTTTTAAAATGTTAATTTTGTAATTTTCAAAATTTGACTTGGTTTTATAAATTATTTATAAAAAATAGATAATGAAAGAAGAAATTTGGAGGTCAGCCTTAATTTTAAAAAATAATAAAATGATTACCAGATGAGGGATAAGAGATAAAAGTAAAATTTACACTAATTAAATACAAAAAAAAAATTGGATTAATTAACCTAATATAGGAAATCAATTGGCGTGGAGCTCAGTAACATAGCATAAATACGGCGCACCGGACCATGCCCTTCTTCCTCCTTTAAATATCAGGGCACAGCCGAAAACCCTAACAAATCTCAACCTTCGCCGCTACGCTAACCTGCAAAACTCCATTTCGAGGTCTGTCAATTTTTTTCTTCTCCTCGGTTTTTCTTCATCTACAATATGATCATGAATAAAACGATGATTACTTTCTTTAAATGCATATATTCCTCTAGCTCAAGAGGCCTGTTACTCAGTCCCTGGGTCGAATTCGAATCTTCAACGTTGTCTTTGGTATCTTTTGAAGAATTTATCCTAATTTTTTAATCGTATGTTTCACAATTTTCTTGATTTTATTGTAAGTTTAGTGTGCTGAGCCATTTAGTTAGGACCCAAATGCCACTCTTTGTTCCCCATAGCTGCCGGCGATTGAGGTTTTTTTTTTCTTTTTTTTTTTTTTTTGGTGTTCATGATTATTAGGATAGTGTAAACTTGATTTGGGTTTCATTTAAATATGAAATCCATCTAAGAAAAATAGAAAACTAAAGATTAACCATGAACGAGATTACGGACATATAACTAGACATTTGAATTTTGGCACAGAGAGAATTCGCATCACTTTGAAATGGCGGTCGCTTTCCATGATGTCAAATCAGCTGCCGGTTTGAAAAAACTCGATGAATACTTGCTCAGTCGTAGCTACATTTCCGGGTTAGTGGAACATGTATTGGGTTTAAATGTTATTGTGTGGATCTGGTTTTTGTGTGTTTGACAAACGATCATTCTCAGGTATCAACCTTCAAAGGATGACGTTACCGTTTATGAAGCGCTCTCCAAACCCGTATCCAGCGAATATGTTAACGTGTCTAGGTGGTTTAATCACATTGAAGCACTCTTGAGAGTTTCGTAAGTCATCAAAATTCAAAACTTTTTGGCTTGGTTTTACAGAATTCTTAATTGTGAATTTATGCTTATGGTTTCATTAACTATTTGTTCTGTAACCACTGGGTTTGATATTGGTTTTTAGCGCTGTTTTTGGAGAGGGTTCTGGCGTTAAGTTGGATGCAGTTGCAACCCCACCGGCTGCGGATGCAAAGGTGAAAACTTTACCTAATGTTTCCTTCTTTCTATATGTTATGTGTGCTGAGATGAGACATTGTCTCTTGGTGTATGCTCTATGCTATTGTTAGATTTGCTATAAATTTTTCATCTAAATTGTAGCTGGTATACACTGAATTTTATCAGGCTGCCGACGATGACGACGATGACGACATGGATCTATTTGGTGAAGAGACCGAAGAGGAAAAGAAGGCTGCTGAGGAGCGTGCAGCTGCCATCAAGGCTTCTGCAAAGAAGAAAGAGAGTGAGTTTCATTTACAATCGATCTTGGACTCATTTTAAATTGTCCAGTGATTTTAATGATGTGTAGTGCTTGTTCTCTTGGGTGTTTGTTTTAGGTGGCAAATCATCAGTTCTCATGGATATCAAACCTTGGGATGATGAAACTGACATGAAGAAACTTGAAGAGGCTGTAAGAAGTGTTCAGATGGAAGGCTTGCTTTGGGGAGCATGTATGTGTTCTGATATCCATCCTAGCAGTTTATAGGGGCATGATATTGCTTCATAGTGTTGGAAGGAATCTGCACTCCTTTTTTCTTTTTTTTTTTTGTTACCGTGACTTCACTATAATTGAAGGAGAATCTCCGTTTCCCTTCACTGCCCTCAAATCTAATTAAGATTCGAGTGCTTAATTGATTCAAGTTTTCATGATTTTATATGCTTATTTCTCCAGCACGTCAGTTGACTTTTTATCAAGAGGAAAATAGAATAGAAAATAATCATTTAAAAAAGAAAAAATCTCTGTAGTTCTCTAAATCGTCTTCTCTTGCCAGTGTTATTTGTCATCAACCATTTAAGTATTTTGTAATGTGTAATGTAATTAATTGTTATACCTTACGTGGATATGTTCTCATCCTTGTGGTTTAAATTGCAGCGAAACTCGTCCCAGTTGGATATGGTATTAAGAAATTGCAGATAATGCTCACAATTGTTGATGACCTTGTGTCTGTTGACAATCTCATTGAGGAACATCTGACAGCTGAACCCATAAACGAGCATGTTCAGAGCTGTGACATCGTGGCCTTCAACAAAATATGTAAGTCCCATTTCTATTAAGTTGCACTTGCACATAAGTTATTTGAATTTCATGTTTAGATTGCGTTTGATAAAAGCTACTTGACTCGTTCTGCTATCATCTTCAGACCTTCATTTTCTAAACCAACTATTGTTTCTGTTTGCAGAATTTTTGAGCTTTTCGTCAGAACCAAAGACTGGTTTGGAAGATGTTTATGAGTTTGGGGAAGATGTCTTAGAGCGTCTGTTTCTCATTTCTACTTCTTCATACTTGTTTCGTCTATGTTTGAAGTACTTTTCTTTCCCGCTTTTAATCGCGGTGTAGTCCCTCAGTTTTGTTTCTTAAATTGATTTGAAATGAGCTTCTAAAAATAATATTATTATAATTAATTATCATGTTTTGTTCTAGTATAAATGAATTTTGCTAATTTAAATGGGTAGGTTTAAATGGATTTTGCTAATTTAAATGGGTAGCTTTTGGCATGTATTTCGCTCTACTTTGAGTTCTTAAAAAGCGACAGCTTGGAGGAAGGATGCAATTAACTAGGGTGTTCAACTCGGGCTACTTAACTCAAAATATAAAAGTTGGGTTGGGTTAGTTTTTCTTGGATTAGGTTCGACTTTTTCTATTTTTAATTCATTTAGTTAAACAGCGTCTAGTGAGGTTCTTTTGGATTGAGTTGGATGGGATTGTGAGTTGGGTTAATTCATATAGTTAAACAGCGTCTAGTGAGGTTCATATATATTTTGTATGGGTTAATTTGTGAATTTTTAATAAATGTTTTTTAAAAATTGTTATATTTATCTTTGTTTAAAGTTTGTAATAAATATCATAGGTCTCGTTTGGTAATTATTTTGTTTTTGTTTTTGAAAATTAAGCTTATATACTACTTATACTTTCAAATTTCTTCATTTTTATCTACTTTTTATCGATAGTTTAAAAAATTAAGTCAAATTTTGAGAATTAAAAAGATTAGCTTTAAAAAAATTGTTTTGTTTTTGGAATTTGATGACACTTAAGAATGACGTGAGTCATTGTAAGAGATGTAGATGAAATAGGTTTAATTGTCAAAAACAAAAATAAAAAAGCAAATGATTATCAAATGTGGACATAGATATTTGGTATTTAGCATTTAAATTTTATGAGATTTTAGTTATTAGTCATGTTGTTTATAAATTTACATATTTTTAATTAAAAATAAAAAATAAGTTATAAAATCCAACAATCCAAATCGAATTTTAAGGATTGGTTGAGTTAGAGACTTTATTTGAATTTTTTGGGTTGTCAATTCAACTAACCCTATAATATTGTCGGGTTGGTACAAAAGACATACCTCCACAATTAACCTTTGAGATGCAAGAAAGTGAGAAGAAAGGACAAATGGTGTAATATTAATTGCTTAATGATCTACATTGAATCATAATTTATATACATACATGTAGAAACAAACACTTGGGGAAGAACAAAAGCCTACTAAGATATCTTTCTAGACCTAGGATGACCTACAAGAGGAAGTTAAGTTGTGGGCTATTTTCTTCTCCTCTGTAGAAATCCTAAAAAAAAGGAAAGATATTTATATAAAAGGCTACGAGCTCCTTTCACAAAAATATCAATGTTAGACAACTCAGAATCTATATGATTCAACAAGCTAAGAACATTAGAGTTATAATTGTTGGATTTATTCATGATGAAATGTTATTACCGTTGATGGTCAATTAGTGTTGAGCATGTTGGATTTGAATGTAGAGTAGGTCATGTTCAATAACATTCACTAGTTTAATCACTTTGAATTATTGATCATATTAATGAATATTTGGTTTTGATTATCAGGTACTACATTTGAGATTAAAGGATTTGGGATTATAGTAATATGAATTTGAGGAATAAAATGACGATGAGATGGATGAAAGGATCGTTGATGAATAGATTCTAACACACTCAAGTCTAACAAAGAGAATTAAAACTATGATAATTGCTATGGTACAACACAACACACTCGTATTAACTTTAACTTAATTCTTCAAGTTTCAATTGGTTTGTACAAGAAACCATGGGAGCCCTGGTTGACAGCATTACTTTTTAGTAAGTGGTACATACATCAAGTAACCTTCCTCTGGTAGTCATGCATTATGAGCCCCCTATGACTTCTTGTAATTCAGATCGGTCATAGAAAATTTAAGAATAACGTTCCGTCTTCAGTTACTTATTTCTTATCTTCTATTTTCTAAAAATTAGAAATAGTAATATGTTTGATAACTATTTCTATTTCTTATTTATTAGAAAAAAAAGAAATAAAAACACAATCAGAATTTTAAGACTCGTTTGATAACGTTCTTGTTTCTTGTTTTGTAAAAATTAGGAACAAAAATATGTTAACCATCTATGTTTCTTGTTTCTTGAAAAAAAATAATAATAAACAAAAACGTTTTTTATAACTATTTATTGTATTATTTTCTTTTTTTTTAAGTATTATTTTATTTTATTTTATAGTTCAAATATAATTTAATTAGATAAAATAAAAAAATACCATGTGTAAAAAAAACTAGCCGTTAGACACAAACATAAAATAATATTAAATTCATTTTTCTTTTAATTCATTTTCTTTTTAAATTCATTCTTTTTAAAGTCAATCCAAAAATAAAATAAAAAAATACCATGCATTAAAAATATTATAAAAAATTATATAAAAAAAAAAGTACATTATCGAATACAAATAATTTCTAGAAAAAAATCATCATTTTTCTTAGGGAGATTGAAAAATTACAACAAACACTCTTGAAATTTATACTTTGTTTTGTAAGTACCCATAGATTTTTAAAAGTTACGATATTAAATCTCAATTTTTATAAATGCTTCATAACCATGCTTAAGAGTATAAAATTTTTAAAATTTTGAACACTAATCAAAATTTAGAACCATGTGATGATAATCCAAGATGATGTGATAATCTAAACTTTTGTTTTAGGCCACCATCACACCATTTTTTTATAGTTATAAACACATATCATAATAATTAAAAAATCAACGTATTGAATCGTAATCATAGTATTAAATTTTCATTGGCATGTTAATATTTCCATGTTTTCAACCTAGTTTCGATATCTCCATGAGGGGTGGGTCTATATTTTCATCATGTCGTAGAAATATCCACGAAACATAAAAAGTAAACATCAAAATGTCATTAATAAAAATATAATATAAATAATAGACATATTTACTTATTTGAAAATAATAAAAAGTTTATTTACAAATTCAAATTTACTTTTTAGTTTGTTTGTTTTTATAATTTTTTTCAAAAATATCCATTGAAATCGACATTTTATCGATATTTCTATCGAAACTTTTATAAAATTAAAACCTCGATATTTTCATCGATATCAATATTTTAAACATTGATCGTAATTACAAGGTTTAAAATGTCAATTTCAATGCATATATTGAATTCTTAATTTTACGGAAGCTTCGATTGAAATATCAATTAAAATGTTGATTTCGATAGATATGTCTAAAAAAATTATAAAAATAAAAAGTTCGAAAAAATAATTCAAATTAGTAACATTTTATATTTTTTTAAAATAAATTAACATGTCTACTATAATTATATTAGCGATATTTTGTTAGATTAATCATCATTCCTATCTTTTTGTCAAATAATAAAACAATATCTCATTTTAAAAAAAATATTTTATTATATATTTATGTCTGAAAAGAAAATATAAATTCTAGGGCTTCACACTTCGTTCGTATTCTTTGTTTCTGCACCAATCCATAGTGAGTAAGGTTTCTTCCTTCTCCCGCACTACCGAGAAGCGCGGCAGCCAAACCCGCCTCTTGCCGCTCGCCGTCACCGACCTCACAACCGTCTTTGATTTTTCTTTTCTCCATTCTTCTTCTCCAACGGTTCCATTATCGATCCCTGGCACGCCTCTGTAGTTAGTTTTCTCTATTTCCCCCTGGTCGCCGGCGCGTTGCTACGCTAACCTGCAGAACTCCACCTCGAGGTCTATCGAAGTTTTCCTTTTCCTTGTTTTTCTTTATCTTCTGATCATGAATAGAACGTCGATTACTTTCTTTAAATGCACAGATTCCTTTTAACTCAAGAAGTTTTTACTCTAAATCACACGGTCGAATTTGAATCTCCAACCGTTGACTTTGATATCTTTTGAAAAATTATTATATGTGTCACAATTTTCTTGAACTTATTGTAAATGTAGTGCTAAGCCATTTAGTTAGGGCTCAACTACCACACTCTGTTCCCAAAAGTTGCCGACCATTAGGGTTTTTTTTTTTCTTTTTTTTAAAAAATTTGTTTAGAGTTCATGGTTATTGGGTTAATGTAAAATTGAATTGGGCTTCATTTAAATATTAAATCCATCCATCATTATCTTAAATAAAAAATAAATAAGATTAACCATGAACAAGTGGAATAGAGTTTTCGTATCTAGGCTCACAAAATATACTACGAAGTTACTTGCTGATTAATGGAAGACAATTATTAAAACTATGAACCATAAGAGTGCCTTCAAGTATTTAATAAGTTACACTTACATCATGAGGACAATTCTTAGACTCATGACTTGAGGAAAAAGTATTTTTCAAAAAATTCATTTTTATTTAAATATTTTTGATAAAAACTGTTTAAAATATACTTCAAAAGCTATTTTAAGCCGTTGCCAAAATGACTTATTTTTTAAATTTAACAATTGAAAATGTAATCCAAACATACAAGTCTAAAACCATTAAAAGTGAATGGGAGAATCTTTTGTGTCATACTGTTCAAAGTCTTCTTTTCATCGATTTAAATTTTATCTATTATTAGTTTTTAACTCGGGCCTTCAAATTCCGTTGCCTTGTAATTTTGTAGGATGAAATTTTGATTTATTAGTCTAGTTGGGCAAAGGTAACTTGTTACTTTGTAGGTTTAGTTGTAATCTTGATGTACACTTTTTCCAAATTCTTTAGGTTGACACAAAACTCCAACTTCAAGCATGTCTGGGGAGGAGGAAGAAAATGCTGCTGAGCTTAAAATTGGAGATGGTAGAAATCTATCTATGAATTTATGATTTTCCATCTATATTCAATGAGCTTTTAAGTTGCTTGTACTTCTATGGCGGTGGGATTTCTTCATAAATTTGTAAAATTAGAATTTGCTAAGCAACTGACGTATTTAATCTTTTATTTTGCTAAAAAAGTTAGAACTCCATTCATTATGTTATTCCCCATGTCTTGTTATATGTATCATTATTACAAAATCTTGGAACCTTCTAGTAGCCAATAAGAAGACTGTACTTATGTTTATAACAATGCGTATAGTTATAGTTTAGACTGGGTATTTGGAGTTAATGTACTAATTTATCTTCAAGCGGCTCTGTGGGTAGTGTGGTAATGTTCTCTTAATCCTGAGAGAAGAAAGGTACTAAACTTCCGTGGTTTCTCAAATATTGTTTGGTAAGTCGTAGTGTAAGAAGCACGGACACTTTAATTTGACTACCGTGTCCATGTTCGACACTTCAACATTTGTTAGACACGTATCAAAAACTTGTTAGTGTAATAGATATGTCAGATACTAGTTGTACAAAGCCAAAACTGGACCAACATTTGGCAGACATGCATCGGACTCTTCTTACATATACTAAGTCAGCATGTGTATGACAAAAATAATAAAATTTGAGAGTAAAATACATCGAATTAATTTTTTAAGCATAGAAATAAATAAACTCATTGACTTTAAATTTCCTTCTTGTTTAAAAATGATATATATGTAAAAGTGTATGTTTTAATAAATGTGTCCCTGGCATGTCTGTGTCCTAAACTTTTTTTAAAAAGGACGCGTCGTTGTGTCATATCCGTACTTTTTAGGTCATAGTCATTTGATGTAGTGCCTTATAGGTAGCCGGACATGTTTATCAAAAGAAGTTTCTCTTGTACCACTTTCCATTTTTTTTTTTTATGATATAGTGTTATTATTTTTCATTATGCGTTCTCAATATTTTGAGCTAGGTCATTTACTACATCAAAGGAATACTTCCGTAATCTGTTGTTAAAGGTTCAAATGGCTGAATGCTTTTAGTTTTTTATATGTTGGATTAATATTATATTGGTTCTTAGGTTTCTAAAATTTTAGATGAAGATGTATGATCTATGCAAAATCTAAATTCTTACCTATAATTAATTATTCTGGCAAACAATATTCAACTATTGTAAGCTTTTTCTATGATAATGCAGACCCAAGAGTAGCCAAATCATTGGTTTTCATAGATATGTAATTGTGCAAAATTCAAGCTATTGCACCCAAATCATTTTGGTGTATATTTTAAGCTTTGTAGGGTGATAACTTCCATTTACTTTCTTCGGCTGTTTGCAGAGTTCTTAAAGGCTAAATGTTTAATGAATTGTGAAGTTTCCCTAATCCTTGAACATAAATATGAGCAACTTCAACAAATGTCCGAGGATCCAACGAATCAAGTTTCCCAGTGAGTTTTTATGTACATCCTTTATTGATTCATGAGTCTCTTGGTTGATATTCATTTTGTCTTGACATAATACGACAAGAGATTTTTAATTATGGTCTTATTGTGCAGAGTGTTTGAAAAGTCACTGCAATACGTGAAACGCTTCAGCCGTTATAAGAATCCCGATGCTGTTAGACAAGTTCGAGAGTATCCTTAAAAACTTTATACGTTGATGTTTTTCATTTTATGGAAGGAAGGCGGTTTTCATTTTACAGGATGATGGAATGAAGGGCGCATATCCATCATATGCTATAACTAACTCCATTTTGCACTATTACTCCACAACTACCATTTTCTTATTAACCAAGGACTCTTT